>NC_134710.1:511159807-511277307 GCF_043290135.1 Rhipicephalus microplus
CTAACCCAACCCAAACCAACCTAACCTAACCTAACCTAACCCAACCTAACCTAACCTAACCCAACCTAACCTAACCCAACCTAACCTAACCTAACCTAACCTAACCCAACCCAACCCAACCCAACCTAACCTAACCTAACCTAACCTACCCAAACCTAACCTAACCTAACCTAACCTTACCTAACCTAACCTAACCTAACCTAACCCAACCTAACCTAACCTAACCTAACCCAACACAACCCAACCCAACCCAACCTAACCTAACCTAACCAAACCTACCCAATCTAACCTAACCCAACCCAACCTAACCTAACCCAACCTAACCTAACCTAACCTAACCTAACGACGGTTGTAAGCGCTTTCACATTGGATATCGCAGTTTCCGACTTGTAATGGTGAAAAACACCGCATCTCACTAAGCGACATTGTTTAAGGCAGTTTTACGACGGTTCATGTCTTAACCTAACCTAACATAACCTAACCTTACCTAACCTAACTTAACCTAACCTAACCTAACCCAGCCCAACCCAACCTAACGCAACCCAACCCAACCTAACCTAACCTAACCTAACCCGACCCAACCTAACCTAACCTAACCTAACCCAACCTAACCTAACCTAACCTAACCTAACCCGACCCAACCAAACCTAACCTAACCTAACGTAACCTAACCTAACCTAACCTAACCTAACGTAACGTAACGTAACGTAACCTAACCTAACCCAACCTAACCCAACCCAACCCAACCCAAACCAACCTAACCTAATCCAACCCAAACCAACCTAACCTAACCTAACCTAACCTAACGACGGTTGCAAGCGCTTTCACATAAGATATCGCAGTTCCCGACTTGTAATGGTGAAAAACACTGCATCTCACTAAGTGACATTGTTTAATGTGGTTTTACGATGGTTCCTATCATAACCTAACCTAACATTCGCACTTGTATCTAAAAATGCTCTATTACACTGTTTCATTCACAATTACGATATTTGCATAACCTCACAGATTTTCAGCAACTTATTGCAGTAGAAAACGCTGTATCTCACTCAATGACATTGTTCTTTAAGGTTTCACGATGCTTGCATGCGCTTTAACGAGAATATCAAAGTATAGCCGTTTCGCACTTGTAACGGTACAACACGCAGTATCTGGCTTGTTCATGTCGTTTTGTATGCTTTCACAACGTTTCATCTATTGCAGTTTCGTACTCGCAATAAAACAACACTATCTCATTGGATGACGTCATTTTTGGTGGTTTCACGACGCTACCTAGCTTAAAATAACTCAACCTAACATAACCTTCGCACTTCTATCGTTAGAAAACGTTTTACTCGCTACTTTACAATGCTTTTTACAACATTACGACAGTTTCATTCGATTTAACGTAGGATATCGCCGTTCCCGACTTGTAATGGTGAAAAACACTGCATCTCACTAAGTGACATTGTTTAATGTGGTTTTACGACGGTTCATATCTTAACCTAACCTAACATTCGCACTTGTATCTCAAAACGCTCTATTACACTGTTTCGTTCACAATTACGATATTTGCATGACCTCACAGTTTTTCACCAACCTATTACAGTACAGAACGCTGTATCTCGCTAAATAACATCATTCTTTAAGGTTTCACAATGCTTGCATGCGCTTTAACGGGAATATCACAACATAGCAGTTTCGCACTTGTAACGATACAACACGCAGTATTTGGCTTGTTCATGCCGTTTTGTGTGCTTTCACAACATTTCACCTATCGCAGTTTCGTACTCGCAAATAAACAACACTATCTCGTTAGATGACGTCGTTTTTGGTGGTTTCACGATGCTACCTAGCTTAAACTAACATAACTCAACCTAACATAACCTTCGCACTTCTATCGTTAGAAAACGTTTTACTCGCTACTTTACATTGCTTTGCTGCAACATTACGATGGTTTCAAGCGCTTTCACATTAGATATCGCAGTTCCCGACTTGTAATGGTGAAAAACACTGCATCTCACTAAGTGACATTGTTTAATGCGGTTTTACGATGGTTCATATCTTAACCTAACCTAACCTAACCTAACCTAACTTAACCTAACCTAACCTAACCTAACCTAACCCAACCCAACCCAACCCAACCAAACCCAACCTAACCTAACCTAACCTAACCTAACCCAACCAAACCCAACCCAACCCAACCTAACCTAACCTAACCTAACCCAACCCAACCCAACCTAAACTAACCTAGTCTAACCTAACCTAACCTAACCCAACCCAACCCAACCTAACCTTACCAAACGTAACGTAACCTAACCTAACCTAACCTAACGTAACGTAACCTAACCTAACCTAACCTAACCCAACCCAACCCAACCCAACCCAACCTAACCTAACCTAACCTAACCCAACCCAACCTAACCTAAACTAACCTAACCTAACCCAACCCAACCCAACCTAACCTAACCTAACCTAACCCAACCCAACCTAACCTAACCAAACGTAACGTAACCTAACCTAACCTAACCTAACGTAACGTAACCTAACCTAACCTAACCTAACCCAACCTAACCCAACCCAATCCAACCCAACCTAACCTAACCTAACCTAACCCAACCCAACCCAACCCAACCCAACCTAACCTAACCTAACCTAACCTACCCAAACCTAACCTAACCTAACCTAACTTTACCTAACCTAACCTAACCTAACGTAACCTAACCTAACCTAACGTAACATAACCTAACCTGACGTAACGTAACGTAACCTAACCTAACCTAACCTAACCCAATCTAACCCAACCCAACCCAACCTAACCCAACCCAAACCAACCTAACCTAACCTAACCCAACCTAACCTAACCTAACCCAACCTAACCTAACCCAACCTAACCTAACCTAACCTAACCTAACCCAACCCAACCCAACCCAACCTAACCTAACCTAACCTAACCTACCCAAACCTAACCTAACCTAACCTAACCTTACCTAACCTAACCTAACCTTACCTAACCTAACCTAACCTAACCCAACCCAACCCAACCCAACCCCACCTAACCTAACCTGACCTAACCCAACCCAACCCAACCCAACCCAACCCAACCTAACCTAACCTAACCTAACCTAACCTAACCTAACCTAACCCAACCCAACCCAACCCAACCCAACCTAACCTAAACTAACCGAACCTAACCTAACCTAAGCTAACCAAACCCAACCCAACCTTACCTAACCTAACCTAACCTAACCCAACCCAACCCAACCCAACCCAATCTAACCTAACCTAACCTAACCTAACCTAACGACGGTTGCAAGCGCTTTCACATTAGATATCGCAGTTCCCGAATTGTAATGGTGAAAAACACTGCATCTCACTAAGTGACATTGTTTAATGCGGTTTTACGACGGTTCATATCATAACCTAACCTAACATTCGCACTTGTATCTAAAAACGCTCTATTACACTGTTTCGTTCACAATTACGATATTTGCATAACCTCACAGTTTTTAAGCAACTTATTACTGTACAGAACGCTGTATCTCGCTAAATGACATCATTCTTTAAGGTTTTACGATGCTTGCATGCACTTTAACGAGAATATCACAAAATAGCAGTTTCGCACTTGTAGTGGTACAACACGCAGTATTTGGCTTGTTCATGCCGTTTTGTGTGCTTTCACATTTCACCTATCGCAGTTTCGTACTCGCAATAAAACAACACTATCTCGTTAGATGACGTCGTTTTTGGTGGTTTCACGACGCTACCTAGCTTAAACTAACATAACTCAACCTAACATAAACTTCGCACTTCTATCGTTAGAAAACGTTTTACTCGCTACTTTACATTGCTTTCTGCAACATTACGATGGTTTCAAGCGCTTTCACATTAGATATCGCAGTTCCCGACTTGTAATGGTGAAAAACACTGCATCTCACTGAGTGGCATTGTTTAATGCCGTTTTACGACGGTTCATTTCTTAACCTAACCTAACCTAAACTAACCTTACCTAACCTAACCTAACCTAACCTAAGCTAACTTAACCTAACCTAACCTAACCTAACCTAACCCAACCCAACCTAACCTAACCCAACCCAACCCAACCTATCCTAACCTAACCCAACCCAACGCAACCTAAACTAACCTAGTTTAACCTAACCTAACCTAACCCAACCCAACCCAACCTAACCTAACCTAATCTAACCTAACCTAACCTAACCCAACCCAACCTAAACAAACCTAACCTAACCCAACCCAACCCAACCCAACCTAACCTAACCTAACATAACCCAACCTAACCCAACCCAACCCAACCCAACCTAACCTAACCTAACCCGACCCAACCTAACCTAACCCAACCCAACCCAACCTAACCCAACCTAACCTAACCTAACCTAACCTAACCTAACCTAACCTAACCCAACCCAACCTAACCTAACCTAACCTAACCCAACCCAACCTAACCTAACCTAACCTAACCCCACCCAACCCAACCCAACCCAACCCAACCTAACCTAACCTAACCTAACCTAACCTAACCTACCCAAACCTAACCTAACCTAACCTAACCTTACCTAACCTAACCTAACCTAACCTAACGTAACCTAACCTAACCTAACGTAACATAACCTAACCTAACCTAACCTAACCTAACCTAACCCAACCCAACCCAACCCAACCTAACCTAACCTAACCTAACCTACCCAAACCTAACCTAACCTAACCTAACCTTACCTAACCTAACCTAACCTAACCTTACCTAACCTAACCTAACCTAACCTAACGTAACCTAACCCAACCCAACCCAACCCAACCCCACCTAACCTAACCTAACCTAACCCAACCCAACCCAACCCAACCCAACCTAACCTAACCTAACCTAACCCCACCCCACCCAACCCAACCCAACCCAACCCAACCTAACCTAACCTAACCTAACCTACCCAAACCTAACCTAACCTAACCTAACCTTACCTAACCTAACCTAACCTAACCTAACGTAACCTAACCTAACCTAACGTAACATAACCTAACCTAACGTAACGTAACGTAACCTAACCTAACCTAACCTAACCCAACCTAACCCAACCCAACCCAACCCAACCTAACCCAACCCAAACCAACCTAACCTAACCTAACCTAACCCAACCTAACCTAACCTAACCCAACCTAACCTAACCCAACCTAACCTAACCTAACCTAACCCAACCCAACCCAACCCAACCTAACCTAACCTAACCTAACCTACCTAAACCTAACCTAACCTAACCTAACCTTACCTAACCTAACCTAACCTAACCTTACCTAACCTAACCTAACCTAACCTAACGTAACCTAACCCAACCCAACCCAACCCAACCCCACCTAACCTAACCTAACCTAACCCAACCCAACCCAACCCAACCCAACCTAACCTAACCTAACCTAACCCAACCTAACCTAACCTAACATAACCTAACCTAACCCAACCCAACCCAACCCAACCTAACCTAACCTAACCTAACCCGACCCAACCTAACCTAACCCAACCCAACCCAACCTAACCCAACCTAACCTAACCTAACCTAACCTAACCTAACCCAACCCAACCCAACCCAACCCAACCTAACCTAAACTAACCGAACCTAACCTAACCTAAGCTAACCAAACCCAACCCAACCTTACCTAACCTAACCTAACCTAACCCAACCCAACCCAACCCAACCCAACCTAACCTAACCTAACCTAACCTAACCTAACGACGGTTGCAAGCGCTTTCACATTAGATATCGCAGTTCCCGAATTGTAATGGTGAAAAACACTGCATCTCACTAAGTGACATTGTTTAATGCGGTTTTACGACGGTTCATATCATAACCTAACCTAACATTCGCACTTGTATCTAAAAACGCTCTATTACACTGTTTCGTTCACAATTACGATATTTGCATAACCTCACAGTTTTTAAGCAACTTATTACAGTACAGAACGCTGTATCTCGCTAAATGACATCATTCTTTAAGGTTTTACGATGCTTGCATGCACTTTAACGAGAATATCACAAAATAGCAGTTTCGCACTTGTAGTGGTACAACACGCAGTATTTGGCTTGTTCATGCCGTTTTGTGTGCTTTCACATTTCACCTATCGCAGTTTCGTACTCGCAATAAAACAACACTATCTCGTTAGATGACGTCGTTTTTGGTGGTTTCACGACGCTACCTAGCTTAAACTAACATAACTCAACCTAACATAAACTTCGCACTTCTATCGTTAGAAAACGTTTTACTCGCTACTTTACATTGCTTTCTGCAACATTACGATGGTTTCAAGCGCTTTCACATTAGATATCGCAGTTCCCGACTTGTAATGGTGAAAAACACTGCATCTCACTGAGTGGCATTGTTTAATGCCGTTTTACGACGGTTCATTTCTTAACCTAACCTAACCTAAACTAACCTTACCTAACCTAACCTAACCTAACCTAACCTAAGCTAACTTAACCTAACCTAACCTAACCTAACCTAACCCAACCCAACCTAACCTAACCCAACCCAACCCAACCTATCCTAACCTAACCCAACCCAACCCAACCTAAACTAACCTAGTCGAACCTAACCTAACCTAACCCAACCCAACCCAACCTAACCTAACCTAATCTAACCTAACCTAACCTAACCCAACCCAACCTAAACAAACCTAACCTAACCTAACCTAACCTAACCCAACCTAACCTAACCTAACATAACCTAACCTAACCCAACCCAACCCAACCCAACCTAACCTAACCTAACCTAACCCGACCCAACCTAACCTAACCCAACCCAACCCAACCTAACCCAACCTAACCTAACCTAACCTAACCTAACCTAACCTAACCCAACCCAACCTAACCTAACCTAACCTAACCCAACCCAACCTAACCTAACCTAACCTAACCCCACCCAACCCAACCCAACCCAACCCAACCTAACCTAACCTAACCTAACCTAACCTAACCTACCCAAACCTAACCTAACCTAACCTAACCTTACCTAACCTAACCTAACCTAACCTAACCTAACGTAACCTAACCTAACCTAACGTAACATAACCTAACCTAACCTAACCTAACCTAACCCAACCCAACCCAACCCAACCTAACCTAACCTAACCTAACCTACCCAAACCTAACCTAACCTAACCTAACCTTACCTAACCTAACCTAACCTAACCTTACCTAACCTAACCTAACCTAACCTAACGTAACCTAACCCAACCCAACCCAACCCAACCCCACCTAACCTAACCTAACCTAACCCAACCCAACCCAACCCAACCTAACCTAACCTAACCTAACCCCACCCAACCCAACCTAACCTAACCTAACCTAACCTACCCAAACCTAACCTAACCTAACCTAACCTTACCTAACCTAACCTAACCTAACCTAACGTAACCTAACCTAACCTAACGTAACATAACCTAACCTAACGTAACGTAACGTAACCTAACCTAACCTAACCTAACCCAACCTAACCCAACCCAACCCAACCCAACCTAACCCAACCCAAACCAACCTAACCTAACCTAACCTAACCCAACCTAACCTAACCTAACCCAACCTAACCTAACCCAACCTAACCTAACCTAACCTAACCTAACCCAACCTAACCCAACCCAACCTAACCTAACCTAACCTAACCTACCCAAACCTAACCTAACCTAACCTAACCTTACCTAACCTAACCTAACCTAACCTTACCTAACCTAACCTAACCTAACCTAACGTAACCTAACCCAACCCAACCCAACCCCACCTAACCTAACCTAACCTAACCCAACCCAACCCAACCCAACCCAACCTAACCTAACCTAACCTAACCCAACCCAACCCAACCTAACCTAAACTAACCTAACCTAACCTAACCTAACCTAACCAAACCCATCCCAACCTAACCTAACCTAACCTAACGCAACCCAACCCAACCCAACCCAACCTAACCTAACCTAACCTAACCTAACCTAACGACGGTTGCAAGCGCTTTCACATTAGATATCGCAGTTCCCAAATTGTAATGGTGAAAAACACTGCATCTCACTAAGTGACATTGTTTAATGCGGTTTTACGACGGTTCATATCATAACCTAACCTAACATTCGCACTTGTATCTAAAAATGCTCTATTACAATGTTTCGTTCACAAATACGATATTTGCATAACCTCACAGTTTTTAAGCAACTTATTACAGTACAGAACGCTGTATCTCGCTAAATGACATCATTCTTTAAGGTTTTACGATGCTTGCATGCGCTTTAACGAGAATATCACAACATAGCACTTCCGCACTTGTAACGGTACAACACGCAGTATTTGGCTTGTTCATGCCGTTTTGTGTGCTTTCACATTTCAGCTATCGCAGTTTCGTACTCGCAATAAAACAACACTATCTCGTTAGATGACGTCGTTTTTGGTGGTTTCACGACGCAACCTAGCTTAAACTAACATAACTCAACCTAACATAACCTTCGCACTTCTATCGTTAGAAAACGTTTTACTCGCTACTTTACAATGCTTTCTACAACATTACGACGGTTTCATGCGATTTAACTTAAGATATCGCAGTTCCCGACTTGTAATGGTGAAAAACACTGC
Organism: Rhipicephalus microplus; assembly: GCF_043290135.1. Classification (NCBI taxonomy): domain Eukaryota; kingdom Metazoa; phylum Arthropoda; class Arachnida; order Ixodida; family Ixodidae; genus Rhipicephalus; species Rhipicephalus microplus. Next base: position 511,168,401 of record NC_134710.1, read on the forward strand.
ATCTCACTGAGTAGTATTGTTTAATGCCGTTTTACGACAGTTCATTTCTTAACCTAACCTAACCTAACCTAACCTTACCTAACCTAACCTAACCTAACCTAACCTAACCTAAGCTAACTTAACCTAACCTAACCTAACCTAACCTAACCCAACCCAACCCAACCCAACCCAACCCAACCTAACCTAACCTAACCCAACCCAACCCAACCCAACCTAACCTAACCTAACCTAACCCAACCCTACCCATCCTAACCTAACCTAACCTAACCTAACCTAACGCAACCCAACCCAACACAATCCAACACAACCTAAGCTAACCTAACCTAACCCAACCTAACCTAACCTAACCTAACCCAACACAACCCAACCCAACCCAACCTAACCTAACCTAACCTAACCAAACCTACATAATCTAACCTAACCCAACCCAACCTAACCTAACCCAACCTAACCTAACCTAATCTAACCTAACGACGGTTGCAAGCGCTTTCACATTGGATATCGCAGTTTCCGACTTGTAATGGTGAAAAACACCGCATCTCACTAAGCGACATTGTTTAAGGCAGTTTTACGACGGTTCATGTCTTAACCTAACCTAACATAACCTAACCTTACCTAACCTAACTTAACCTAACCTAAGCTAACCTAACTTAACCTAACCTAACCTAACCTAACCCAACCCAACCCAACCCAACCCAACGCAACCCAACCCAACCTAACCTAACCTAACCTAACCCGACCCAACCTAACCTAACCTAACCTAACCCAACCTAACCTAACCTAACCTAACCTAACCCGACTCAACCTAACCTAACCTAACCTAACGTAACCTAACCTAACCTAACCTAACCTAACGTAACGTAACGTAACCTAACCTAACCTAACCCAACCTAACCCAACCCAACCCAACCCAAACCAACCTAACCTAATCCAACCCAAACCAACCTAACCTAACCTAACCTAACCTAACGACGGTTGCAAGCGCTTTCACATAAGATATCGCAGTTCCCGACTTGTAATGGTGAAAAACACTGCATCTCACTAAGTGACATTGTTTAATGTGGTTTTACGATGGTTCCTATCATAACCTAACCTAACATTCGCACTTGTATCTAAAAATGCTCTATTACACTGTTTCGTTCACAATTACGATATTTGCATAACCTCACAGATTTTCAGCAACTTATTGCAGTAGAAAACGCTGTATCTCACTCAATGACATTGTTCTTTAAGGTTTCACGATGCTTGCATGCGCTTTAACGAGAATATCAAAGTATAGCCGTTTCGCACTTGTAACGGTACAACACGCAGTATCTGGCTTGTTCATGTCGTTTTGTATGCTTTCACAACGTTTCATCTATTGCAGTTTCATACTCGCAATAAAACAACACTATCTCGTTAGATGACATTGTTTTTGGAGGTTTCACGACGCTACCTAGCTTAAACTAACATAACTACACCTAACATATCCTTCGCACTTCTATCGTTAGAAAACGTTTTACTCGCTACATTACAATGCTTTCTACAACATTACAACGGTTTCAAGCGCTTTCACATTAGATATCGCAGTTCCCGACTTGTAATGGTGAAAAACACTGCATCTCACTAAGTGACATTGTTTAATGCGGTTTTTCGACGGTTCATATCTTAACCTAACCTAACCTAACCTAACCTAACCAAACTTACCCTAACCTAACCCAACCCAACCCAACCCAACCCCACCCAACCTAACCTAACCTAACCTAACCAAACCTAACCCAACCCAACCTAACCTAACCTAACCTAACCTAACCCAACCTAACCTAACCTAACACAACCTAACCTAACCCAACCCAACCCAACCCAACCCAACCCAACCTAACCTAACCTAACCTAACCTAACCTAACCTTACCTAACCTAACCTAACCTAACGTAACCCAACCCAACCCAACCTAACCCAACCTAACATATCCTAACCTAACCTAACCTAACCTAACGACGGTTGCAAGCGCTTTCACATTAGATATCGCAGTTCCCGACTTGTAATGGTGAAAAACACCGCATCTCACTAAGTGACATTGTTTAATGCAGTTTTGCGACGGTTCATATCTTAACATAACCTAACATCGCACTTGCATCTAAAAACGCTCTATTACACTGTTTCGTTCACAAATACGATATTTGCATAACCTCACAGTTTTTCACCAACTTATTGCAGTACAGAACGCTGTATCTCGCTAAATGACATCGTTCTCTAAGGTTTCACGATGCTTGCATGCGCTTAACCGAGGATATCGCAATATAGCAGTTTTGCACTTGTAACGGTACAACACGCAGTACCTGGCTAGTGCATGCCGTTTTATGTCCTTTCACAATATTTGACCTATCGCAGTTTCGTAGTCGCAATAAAACAACACTATCTCATTGGATGACGTCGTTTTTGGTGGTTTCACGACGCTACCTAGCTTAAAATAACTCAACCTAACATAACCTTCGCACTTCTATCGTTAGAAAACGTTTTACTCGCTACTTTACAATGCTTTCTACAACATTACGACGGTTTCATGCGATTTAACTTAAGATATCGCAGTTCCCGACTTGTAATGGTGAAAAACACTGCATCTCACTGAGTAGTATTGTTTAATGCCGTTTTACGACAGTTCATTTCTTAACCTAACCTAACCTAACCTAACCTTACCTAACCTAACCTAACCTAACCTAACCTAAGCTAACTTAACCTAACCTAACCTAACCTAACCTAACCCAACCCAACCCAACCCAACCCAACCCAACCTAACCTAACCTAACCCAACCCAACCCAACCCAACCTAACCTAACCTAACCTAACCCAACCTTACCCATCCTAACCTAACCTAACATAACCTAACCTAACGCAACCCAACCCAACACAACCCAACACAACCTAAGCTAACCTAACCTAACCCAACCTAACCTAACCTAACCTAACCCAACACAACCCAACCCAACCCAACCTAACCTAACCTAACCTAACCAAACCTACCCAATCTAACCTAACCCAACCCAACCTAACCTAACCCAACCTAACCTAACCTAACCTAACCTAACGACGGTTGCAAGCGCTTTCACATTAGATATCGCAGTTCCCGACTTGTAATGGTGAAAAACACTGCATCTCACTAAGTGACATTCTTTAATGCGGTTTTACGACGGTTCATATCTTAACCTAACCTAACCTAACGCAACCTGACCTAACCTAATCTAACATAACCTAACCAAACTTAACCTAACCTAACCTAACCCAAACTAACCCCGCCCAACCCAACCCAACCCAACCCAACCTAACCTAACCTAACCTAACCTAAACCAACTCAACCCAACCCAACCCAACCTAACCTAACCTAACCTAACCAAACCTAACCTAACCTAACCTAACCTGACCTTACCTAACCTAACGTAACCTAACCTAACGTAACCTAACCTAACCCAACCTAACCCAACCCAACCCAACCCCAGCTAACCTAACCCAACCCAACCCAACCTAACCTAACCCAACCTAACCTAACCTAACCCAACCTAACCCAACCCAACCCAACCTAACCTAACCCAACCCAACCCAACCTAACCTAACCTAGCCTAACCTAACCTAACGATGGTTGCAAGCGCTTTCACATTAGATATCGCAGTTCCCGACTTGTAATGGTGAAAAACACTGCATCTCACTAAGTGACATTGTTTAATGCGGTTTTACGATGGTTCATATCTTAACCTAACCTAACCTAACCTAACCTTACCTAACCTAACTTAACCTAACCTAACTTAACCTAACCTAACCTAACCTGACCCAACCCAACCCAACCCAACCTAACCTAACCTAACCTAACCTAACCCAACCCAACCCAACCCAACCTAACCTAACCTAACCTAACCTAACCAAACCCAACCCAACCCAACCTAACCTAAACTAACCTAACCTAACCTAACCTAACCCAACCCAACCTAACCTAACCTAACCTAACCCAACCGAACCTAACCTAACCTAACCTAACCTAACCCAACCTAACCTAACCTAACATAACCTAACCTAACCCAGCCCAACCCAACCCAACCTAACCTAACCTAACCTAACCAAACCTAACCTAACCTAACCTAACCTAACCTTACCTAACCTAACCTAACCTAACGTAACATAACCTAACCTAACCTAACGTAACCTAACCTAACCTAACGTAACGTAACGTAACCTAACCTAACCTAACCTAACCCAACCTAACCCAACCCAACCCAACCCAACCTAACCTAATCCAACCCAAACCAACCTAACCTAACCTAACCTAACCTAACCTAACGACGGTTGCAAGCGCTTTCACATTAGATATCGCAGTTCCCGACTTGTAATGGTGAAAAACACTGCATCTCACTAAGTGACATTGTTTAATGCGGTTTTACGACGGTTCATATCATAACCTAACCTAACATTCGCACTTGTATCTAAAAACGCTCTATTACACTGTTTCGTTCACAATTACGATATTTGCATAACCCACAGTTTTTCAGCAACTTATTGCAGTACAGAACGCTGTATCTCACTAAATGACATTTTTCTTTAAGGTTTCACGATGCTTGCATGCGCTTTAGCGAGAATATCACAGTATAGGAGTTTCGCACTTGTAACGGTACAACACGCAGTATCTGGCTTGTTCATGCCGTTTTGTATGCTTTCACAACGTTTCACCTATTGCAGTTTCGTACATGCAATAAAACAACACTATCTCAATAGATGACCTCGTTTTTGGTGGTTTCACGACGCTATTTAGCCTTAACTAACTCAACCTAACATAACCTTCGCACTTCTATCGTTAGAAGACGTTTTACTGGCTACTTTAAAATGCTTTCTACAACATTACGACGGTTTCATGTAATTTAACATAAGATATCGCAGTTTTCGACTTGTAATGGTGAAAAACACTGCATCTCACTAAGTGACATTGTTTAATGCGGTTTTACGACGGTTCATATCTTAACCTAACCTAACATTCGCACTTGTATCTCAAAACGCTCTATTACACTGTTTCGTTCACAATTACGATATTTGCATGGCCTCACAGTTTTTCACCAACTTATTACAGTACAGAACGCTGTATCTCGCTAAATGACATCATTCTTTAAGGTTTCACAATGCTTGCATGCGCTTTAACGAGAATATCACAACATAGCAGTTTCGCACTTGTAACGGTACAACACGCAGTATTTGGCTTGTTCATGCCGTTTTGTGTGCTTTCACAACATTTTAACTATCGCAGTTTCGTACTCGCAATAAAACAACACTATCTCGTTAGATGACGTCGTTTTTGGTGGTTTCACGACGCTACCTAGCTTAAACTAAGATAACTCAACCTAAAATACCCTTCGCATTTCTCTCGTTAGGAAACGTATTACTCGCTACTTTACATTGCTTTTTACAACTTTACGGCGGTTTCAAGCGCTTTCACATTACATATCGCAGTTCCCGACTTGTAATGGTGAAAAACACTGCATCTCACTAAGTGACATTGTTTAATGCGGTTTTACGACGGTTCATATCTTAACCTAACCTAACCTAACCTAACCTCACCTTACCAAACCTAACCTAACTTAACCTAACCTAACCTAACTTAACCTAACCTAACCTAACCTAACCTAACCCAAACCAACCCAACCTAACCTAAACTAACCTAACCTAACCCAACCCAACCCTACCTAACCTAACCTAACCTAACAAAACCCAACCCAACCAAACCTAACCTAACCTTACCTAACCTAACCCAACCTAACCTAACCTAACCCAACCCAACCCAACCCAACCCAACCCAACCCAACCTAACCTAACCTAACCTAACCAAACCTAACCTAACCTAACCTTACCTAACCTAACCTAACCTAACGTAACCTAACCTAACCTAACCTAACGTAACCTAACCTAACCTAACAAAACCTAACCTAACGTAACCTAACCTACCCTAACCTAACCTAACCTAACCCAACCTAACCCAACCCAACCCAACCTAACCTAATCCAACCCAAACCAACCTAACCTAACCTAACCTAACCTAACCCAACCTAACCCAACCCAACCCAACCCAACCTAACCTAATCCAACCCAAACCAACCTAACCTAACCTAACCTAACCTAACCTAACCTAACGACGGTTGCAAGCGCTTTGACATTAGATATCGCAGTTCCCGACTTGTAATGGTGAAAAACACTGTATCTCACTAAGTGACATTGTTTAATGCGGTTTTACGACGGTTCATATCTTAACCTAACCTAAAATTCGCACTTGTATTTAAAAACGCTCTATTACACTGTTTCATTCACAATTACGATATCTGCATAACCTCACAGTTTTTCAGCAACTTATTGCAGTACAGAACGCTGTATCTCGCTAAATGACATCGTTCTTTAAGGTTTCACGATGCTTGCATGCGCTTTAACGAGAATATCACAATATAGCAGTTTCGCACTTGTAACGGTACAACACGCAGTATCTGGCTTGTTCATGCCGTTTTGTATGCTTTAGCATTTCACCTATCGCAGTTTCGTACATGCAATAAAACAACACTATCTCGTTAGATGACGTCCTTTTTGGTGGTTTCACGACGCTACCTAGCTTAAGCTAACATAACTCAACCTAACATAACCTTCGCACTTCTATCGCTAGAAAACGCTTTACTTGCTACTTTACAATGCTCTCTAACACATTACAACAGTTTCAGGCGCTTTCCTATTAGACATCGCAGTTCCCGACTTGTAATGGTGAAAAACACTGCATCTCACTAAGTGAAATTGTTTAATGCGGCTTCACGACGGTTCATATCTTAACCTAACCTAACATTCGCACTTGTATCCTAAAACGCTCTATTACGCTGTTTCGTTCACATTTAGGATATTTGCATGACTTCACAGTTTTTCACCAACTTATTACAGTACAGAACGCTGTATATCGCTTAATGACATCGTTCTTTAAGGTTTCACGATGCTTGCATGCGCTTTAACGAGAATATCACAATATAGCAGTTTCGCACTTGTAACGGTAACACGCAGTACCTGGCTAGTGCATGCCGTTTTGTGTCCTTTCACAATATTTGACCTATCGCAGTTTCGTAGTCGCAATAAAACAACACTATCTCAATAGATGACGTCGTTTTTGGTGGTTTCACGACGCTACCTAGCCTTAACTAACTCAACCTAACATAACCTTCGCACTTCTATCGTTAGAAAACGTTTTACTGGCTACTTTAAAATGCTTTCTACAACATTACGACGGTTTCATGTAATTTAACATAAGATATCGCAGTTCCCGACTTGTAATGGTGAAAAACACTGCATCTCACTAAGTGACATTGTTTAATGCGGTTTTACGACGGTTCATATCTTAACCTAACCTAACATTCGCACTTGTATCTCAAAACGCTCTATTACACTGTTTCGTTCACAATTACGATATTTGCATGGCCTCACAGTTTTTCACCAACTTATTACAGTACAGAACGCTGTATCTCGCTAAATGACATCATTCTTTAAGGTTTCACAATGCTTGCATGCGCTTTAACGAGAATATCACAACATAGCAGTTTCGCACTTGTAACGGTACAACACGCAGTATTTGGCTTGTTCATGCCGTTTTGTGTGCTTTCACAACATTTCAACTATCGCAGTTTCGTACTCGCAATAAAACAACACTATCTCGTTAGATGACGTCGTTTTTGGTGGTTTCACGACGCTACCTAGCTTAAACTAAGATAACTCAACCTAAAATATCCTTCGCATTTCTCTCGTTAGGAAACGTATTACTCGCTACTTTACATTGCTTTTTACAACTTTACGGCGGTTTCAAGCGCTTTCACATTACATATCGCAGTTCCCGACTTGTAATGGTGAAAAACACTGCATCTCACTAAGTGACATATTTTAATGCGGTTTTACGACGGTTCATATTTTAACCTAACTTAACCTAACCTAACCTAACCTAACCTTACCAAACCTAACCTAACTTAACCTAACCTAACCTAACTTAACCCAACCCAACCCAACCTAACCTAACCTAACCTAACCTAACCCAACCCAACCTAACCTTAACTAACCTAACCTAACCTAACCTAACCCAACCCAACCCAACCTAACCTAACCTAACCTAACCCAACCCAACCCAACCTAACCTAACCTAACCTAACCTAACCCAACCTAACCTAACCTAACCTAACCCAACCCAACCCAACCCAACCTAACCTAACCTAACCTAACATAAACTAACCTAACGTAACCTAACCTACCCTAACCTAACCTAACCTAACTCAACCTAACCTAACCCAACCCAACCCAACCCAACCTAACCTAATCCAACCCAAACCAACCTAACCTAACCTAACCTAACCTAACGACGGTAGCAAGCGCTTTGACATTAGATATCGCTGTTCCCGAATTGTAATGGTGAAAAACACTGCATCTCACTAAGTGACATTGTTTAATGCGGTTTTACGACGGTTCATATCTTAACCTAACCTAACATTCGCACTTGTATCTAAAAACGCTCTATTACACTGTTTCGTTCACAATTACGATATCTGCATAACCTCACAGTTTTTCAGCAACTTATTGCGGTACAGAACGCTGTATCTCGCTAAATGACATCGTTCTTTAAGGTTTCACGATCCTTGCATGCGCTTTAACGAGAATATCACAATATAGCAGTTTCGCACTTGTAACGGTACAACACGCAGTATCTGGCTTGTTCACGCCGTTTTGTATGCTTTAGCATTTCACCTATCGCAGTTTCGTACATGCAATAAAACAACACTATCTCGTTAGATGACGTCCTTTTTGCTGGTTTCACGACGCTACCTAGCTTAAACTAACATAACTCAACCTAACATAACCTTCGCAATTCTATCGTTAGAAAACATTTTACTCGCTACTTTACAATGCTTTCTACAACATTACGACCGTTTCATGCGATTTAACATAAGATATCGCAGTTCCCGACTTGTAATGGTGAAAAACACTGCATCTCACTAAGTGACATTGTTTATTGCGGTTTTACGACGGTTCATATCTTAACCTAACCCAACCATCGCACTTGTATCTAAAAACGCTCTATTACACTGTTTCGTTCATAATTACAATATTTGCATAACCTCTCAGTTTTTCACAAACTTATTGCAGTACAGAGTGCTGTATCTCGCTAAATGACTTCGTTGTTTAAGGTTTCACGATGCTTGCATGCGCTTTAACGAGAATATCACAATATAGCAGTTTCGCACTTGTAACGGTACAACACGCAATGTCTGGCTTGTTCGTGCCGTTTTGTGTGCTTTCACAATTCACCTTTTGCAGTTTCGTACATGCAATAAAACAACACTATCTCGTTAGATGATTTCCTTTTTGGTGGTTTCACGACGCTACCTAGCTTAAACTAACATAACTCAACCTAACATAACCTTCGCACTTCTATCGTTAGAAAACGCTTTACTTGCTACTTTACAATGATCTCTACGACATTACGACAGTTTCATGCGCCTTCACATTAGATATCGCAGTTCCCGACTTGTAATGGTGAAAAACACTGCATCTCACTAAGTGACATTGTTTAATGCGGCTTTACGACGGTTCATATCTTAACCTAACCTAACATTCGCACCTGTATCTAAAAACGCTCTATTACACTGTTTCGTTCACAATTAAGATATTTGCATGACCTCACAGTTTTTCACAAACCTATTACAGTACAGAACGCTGTGTATCGCTAATTGACATCGTTCTCTGAGGTTTCACGATCCTTGCATGCGCTTTAACGAGAATATCACAATATAGCAGTTTCGCACTTGTAACGGTACAACACGCAATGTCTGGCTTGTTCGTGCCGTTTTGTGTGCTTTCACATTTCACCTTTTGCAGTTTCGTGCATGCAATAAAACAACACTATCTCGTTAGATGACGTCCTTTTTTGGTGGTTTCACGACGCTACCTAGCTTAAACTAACATAAGTGCACCTAACATATCCTTCGCACTTCTATCGTTAGAAAACGCTTTAGTCGCTACTTTACGTTGCTTTCTACAACATTACGACGGTTTCAAGCGCTTTCACATTAGATATCGCAGTTCCCGACTTGTAATGGTGAAAAACACTGCATCTCACTAAGTGACATTCTTTATTGCGGTTTTACGACGGTTCATATCTTAACCTAACCTAACCTAACCTAACGCAACCTGACCTAACCTAATCTAACATAACCTAACCAAACTTAACCTAACCTAACCTAACCCAAACTAACCCCACCCAACCCAACCCAACCCAACCCAACCTAACCTAACCTAACCTAACCTAAACCAACTCAACCCAACCCAACCCAACCTAACCTAACCTAACCTAACCAAACCTAACCTAACCTAACCTAACCTGACCTTACCTAACCTAACGTAACCTAACCTAACGTAACCTAACCTAACGTAACCTAACCTAACCCAACCTAACCCAACCCAACCCAACCCAAGCTAACCTAACCCAACCCAACCCAACCTAACCTAACCCAACCTAACCTAACCTAACCTAACCTAACCCAACCTAACCCAACCCAACCCAACCTAACCTAACCCAACCCAACCCAACCTAACCTAACCTAACCTAACCTAACGATGGTTGCAAGCGCTTTCACATTAGATATCGCAGTTCCCGACTTATAATGGTGAAAAACACTGCATCTCACTAAGTGACATTGTTTAATGCGGTTTTACGATGGTTCATATCTTAACCTAACCTAACCTAACCTAACCTTACCTAACCTAACTTAACCTAACCTAACTTAACCTAACCTAACCTAACTTAACCCAACCCAACCCAACCCAACCTAACCTAACCTAACCTAACCTAACCCAACCCAACCCAACCTAACCTAACCTAACCTAACCTAACCCAACCCAACCCAACCTAACCTAAACTAACCTAACCTAACCTACCCCAACCCAACCTAACCTAACCTAACCTAACCCAACCGAACCTAACCTAACCTAACCTAACCTAACCCAACCTAACCTAACCTAACATAACCTAACCTAACCCAGCCCAACCCAACCCAACCTAACCTTACCAAACCTAACCTAAACTAACCTAACCTAACCCAACCCAACCCTACCTAACCTAACCTAACCTAACAAAACCCAACCCAACCAAACCTAACCTAACCTAACCTAACCCAACCTAACCTAACCTAACCCAACCCAACCCAACCCAACCCAACCCAACCTAACCTAACCTAACCTAACCAAACCTAACCTAACCTAACCTAACCTTACCTAACCTAACCTAACCTACCCTAACCTAACCTAACCTAACCCAACCTAACCCAACCCCACCCAACCTAACCTAATCCAACCCAAACCAACCTAACCTAACCTAACCTAACCTAACCCAACCTAACCCAACCCAACCCAACCCAACCTAACCTATTCCAACCCAAACCAACCTAACCTAACCTAACCTAACCTAACGATGGTTGCAAGCGCTTTGACATTAGATATCGCAGTTCCCGACTTGTAATGGTGAAAAAAACACTGCATCTCACTAAGTGAAATTGTTTAATGCGGCTTCACGACGGTTCATATCTTAACCTAACCTAACATTCGCACTTGTATCCTAAAACGCTCTATTACGCTGTTTCGTTCACATTTAAGATATTTGCATGACTTCACAGTTTTTCACCAACTTATTACAGTACAGAACGCTGTATATCGCTTAATGACATCGTTCTTTAAGGTTTCACGATGCTTGCATGCGCTTTAACGAGAATATCACAATATAGCAGTTTCGCACTTGTAACGGTAACACGCAGTACCTGGCTAGTGCATGCCGTTTTGTGTCCTTTCACAATATTTGACCTATCGCAGTTTCGTAGTCGCAATAAAACAACACTATCTCAATAGATGACGTCGTTTTTGGTGGTTTCACGACGCTACCTAGCCTTAACTAACTCAACCTAACATAACCTTCGCACTTCTATCGTTAGAAAACGTTTTACTGGCTACTTTAAAATGCTTTCTACAACATTACGACGGTTTCATGTAATTTAACATAAGATATCGCAGTTCCCGACTTGTAATGGTGAAAAACACTGCATCTCACTAAGTGACATTGTTTAATGCGGTTTTACGACGGTTCATATCTTAACCTAACCTAACATTCGCACTTGTATCTCAAAACGCTCTATTACACTGTTTCGTTCACAATTACGATATTTGCATGGCCTCACAGTTTTTCACCAACTTATTACAGTACAGAACGCTGTATCTCGCTAAATGACATCATTCTTTAAGGTTTCACAATGCTTGCATGCGCTTTAACGAGAATATCACAACATAGCAGTTTCGCACTTGTAACGGTACAACACGCAGTATTTGGCTTGTTCATGCCGTTTTGTGTGCTTTCACAACATTTCAACCTTCGCAGTTTCGTACTCGCAATAAAACAACACTATCTCGTTAGATGACGTCGTTTTTGGTGGTTTCACGACGCTACCTAGCTTAAACTAAGATAACTCAACCTAAAATATCCTTCGCATTTCTCTCGTTAGGAAACGTATTACTCGCTACTTTACATTGCTTTTTACAACTTTACGGCGGTTTCAAGCGCTTTCACATTACATATCGCAGTTCCCGACTTGTAATGGTGAAAAACACTGCATCTCACTAAGTGACATATTTTAATGCGGTTTTACGACGGTTCATATCTTAACCTAACTTAACCTAACCTAACCTAACCTAACCTTACCAAACCTAACCTAACTTAACCTAACCTAACCTAACTTAACCCAAGCCAACCCAACCTAACCTAACCTAACCTAACCCAACCCAACCTAACCTTAACTAACCTAACCTAACCTAACCTAACCCAACCCAACCCAACCTAACCTAACCTAACCTAACCCAACCCAACCCAACCTAACCTAACCTAACCTAACCTAACCCAACCTAACCTAACCTAACCTAACCCAACCCAACCCAACCCAACCTAACCTAACCTAACCTAACATAAACTAACCTAACGTAACCTAACCTACCCTAACCTAACCTAACCTAACTCAACCTAACCTAACCCAACCCAACCCAACCCAACCTAACCTAATCCAACCCAAACCAACCTAACCTAACCTAACCTAACCTAACGACGGTTGCAAGCGCTTTGACATTAGATATCGCTGTTCCCGAATTGTAATGGTGAAAAACACTGCATCTCACTAAGTGACATTGTTTAATGCGGTTTTACGACGGTTCATATCTTAACCTAACCTAACATTCGCACTTGTATTTAAAAACGCTCTATTACACTGTTTCATTCACAATTACGATATCTGCATAACCTCACAGTTTTTCAGCAACTTATTGCAGTACAGAACGCTGTATCTCGTTAAATGACATCGTTCTTTAAGGTTTCACGATGCTTGCATGCGCTTTAACGAGAATATCACAATGCAGTTTCGCACTTGTAACGGTACAACACGCAGTATCTGGCTTGTTCATGCCGTTTTGTATGCTTTAGCATTTCACCTATCGCAGTTTCGTACATGCAATAAAACAACACTATCTCGTTAGATGACGTCCTTTTTGGTGGTTTCACGACACTACCTAGCTTAAGCTAACATAACTCAACCTAACATAACCTTCGCACTTCTATCGCTAGAAAACGCTTTACTTGCTACTTTACAATGCTCTCTAACACATTACGACAGTTTCAGGTGCTTTCACATTAGCTATCGCAGTTCCCGACTTGTAATGGTGAAAAACACTGCATCTCACTAAGTGAAATTGTTTAATGTGGCTTCACGACGGTTCATATCTTAACCTAACCTAACATTCGCACTTGTATCCTAAAACGCTCTATTACACTGTTTCGTTCACATTTAAGATATTTGCATGACTTCACAGTTTTTCACCAACTTATTACAGTACAGAACGCTGTATATCGCTTAATGACATCGTTCTTTAAGGTTTCACGGTGCTTGCATGCGCTTTAACGAGAATATCACAATATAGCAGTTTCGCACTTGTAACGGTACAACACGCAGTACCTGGCTAGTGCATGCCGTTTCGTGTCCTTTCACAATATTTGACCTATCGCAGTTTCGTAGTCGCAATAAAACAACACTATCTTAATAGATGACGTCGTTTTTGGTGGTTTCACGACGCTACCTAGCCTTAACTAACTCAACCTAACATAACCTTCGCACTTCTATCGTTAGAAAACGTTTTACTGGCTACTTTAAAATGCTTTCTACAACATTACGACGGTTTCATGTAATTTAACATAAGATATCGCAGTTCCCGACTTGTAAGTGAAAAACACTGCATCTCACTGAGTGACATTGTTTAATGCGGTTTTGCGACGGTTCATATCTTAACCTAACCTAACATTCGCACTTGTATCTCAAAACGCTCTATTACACTGTTTCGTTCACAATTACGATATTTGCATGGCCTCACAGTTTTTCACCAACTTATTACAGTACAGAACGCTGTATCTCGCTAAATGACATCATTCTTTAAGGTTTCACAATGCTTGCATGCGCTTTAACGAGAATATCACAACATAGCAGTTTCGCACTTGTAACGGTACAACACGCAGTATTTGGCTTGTTCATGCCGTTTTGTGTGCTTTCACAACATTTCAACTATCGCAGTTTCGTACTCGCAATAAAACAACACTATCTCGTTAGATGACGTCGTTTTTGGTGGTTTCACGACGCTACCTAGCTTAAACTATCTCAACCTAACACACCCTTCGCACTTCTATCGTTAGAAAACGTTTTACTCGCTACTTTACATTGCTTTCTACATCAATTCGACGGTTCATGCGATTTAACATAAGATATCGCAGTTCCCGACTTGTAATGATGAAAAACACTGCATCTCACTAAGTGACATTGTTTAATGCGGTTTTACGACGGTTCATATCTTAACCTAACCTAACCTAACCTAACCTTACCTTACCAAACCTAACCTAACTTAACCTAACCTAACCTAACTTAACCTAACCTAACCTAACCTAACCTAACCCAAACCAACCCAACCAAACCCAACCTAATCTAACCTAACGTAAGCTAACCCAACCCAACCCAACCCAACCCAACCTAACCTAACCTAACCTAACCCAACCCAACCTAACCTAAACTAACCTAACCTAACCTAACCTAACCCAACCCAACCCAACCTAACCTAACCTAACCTAACCCAACCCAACCCAACCCAACCTAACCTAACCTAACCTAACCTAACCCAACCTAACCTAACCTAACCTAACCTAACCCAACCCAACCCAACCTAACCTAACCTAACCTAACCTAACATAACCTAACGTAACCTAACCTACCCTAACCTAACCTAACCTAACTCAACCTAACCTAACCCAACCCAACCCAAACCAACCTAACCTAATCCAACCCAAACCAACCTAACCTAACCTAACCTAACGACGGTTGCAAGCGCTTTGACATTAGATATCGCAGTTCCCGAATTGTAATGGTGAAAAACACTGCATCTCACTAAGTGACATTGTTTAATGCGGTTTTACGACGGTTCATATCTTAACCTAACCTAACATTCGCACTTGTATCTCAAAACGCTCTATTACACTGTTTCGTTGACAATTACGATATTTCCATGACCTCACAGTTTTTCACCAACTTATTACAGTACAGAACGCTGTATCTCGCTAAATGACATCATTCTTTAAGGTTTCACAATGCTTGCATGTGCTTTAACGGGAATATCACAACATAGCAGTTTCGCACTTGTAACGATACAACACGCAGTATTTGGCTTGTTCATGCCGTTTTGTGTGCTTTCACAACATTTCACCTATCGCAGTTTCGTACTCGCAATTAAACAACACTATCTCGTTAGATGACGTCGTTTTTGGTGGTTTCACGACGCTACCTAGCTTAAACTAACATAACTCAACCTAACATAACCTTCGCACTTCTCTTGTTAGAAAACGTTTTACTCGCTACTTTAGATTGCTTTTTACAACTTTACGGCGGTTTCAAGCGCTTTCACAATACATATCGCAGTTCCCGACTTGTATTGGTGAAAAACACTGCATCTCACTAAGTGACATTGTTTAATGCGGTTTTACGACGGTTCATATCTTAACCTAACTTAAAATTCGCACTTGTATTTAAAAACGCTCTATTACACTGTTTCATTCACAATTACGATATCTGCATAACCTCACAGTTTTTCAGCAACTTATTGCAGTACAGAACGCTGTATCTCGCTAAATGACATCGTTCTTTAAGGTTTCACGATGCTTGCATGCGCTTTAACGAGAATATCACAATATAGCAGTTTCGCACTTGTAACGGTACAACACGCAATGTCTGGCTTGTTCGTGCCGTTTTGTGTGCTTTCACATTTCACCTTTTGCAGTTTCGTACGTGCAATAAAACAACACTATCTCGTTAGATGACGTCCTTTTTTGGTGGTTTCACGACGCTACCTAGCTTAAACTAACATAAGTGCACCTAACATATCCTTCGCACTTCTATCGTTAGAAAACGTATTACTCGCTACTTTACATTGCTTTTTACAACTTTACGGCGGTTTCAAGCGCTTTCACATTACATATCGCAGTTCCCGACTTGTAATGGTGAAAAACACTGCATCTCACTAAGTGACATTGTTTAATGCGGTTTTACGACGGTTCATATCTTAACCTAACCTAACCTAACCTAACCTTACCTTACCAAACCTAACCTAACTTAACCTAACCTAACCTAACTTAACCTAACCTAACCTAACCTAACCCAAACCAACCCAACCAAACCCAACCTAATCTAACCTAACGTAAGCTAACCCAACCCAACCCAACCCAACCCAACCTAACCTAACCTAACCTAACCCAACCCAACCTAACCTAAACTAACCTAACCTAACCTAACCTAACCCAACCCAACCCAACCTAACCTAACCTAACCTAACCCAACCCAACCCAACCCAACCTAACCTAACCTAACCTAACCTAACCCAACCTAACCTAACCTAACCTAACCTAACCCAACCCAACCCAACCTAACCTAACCTAACATAACCTAACCTAACGTAACCTAACCTACCCTAACCTAACCTAACCTAACACAACCTAACCTAACCCAACCCAACCCAAACCAACCTAACCTAATCCAACCCAAACCAACCTAACCTAACCTAACCTAACCTAACGACGGTTGCAAGCGCTTTGACATTAGATATCGCAGTTCCCGAATTGTAATGGTGAAAAACACTGCATCTCACTAAGTGACATTGTTTAATGCGGTTTTACGACGGTTCATATCTTAACCTAACCTAACATTCGCACTTGTATCTCAAAACGCTCTATTACACTGTTTCGTTGACAATTACGATATTTCCATGACCTCACAGTTTTTCACCAACTTATTACAGTACAGAACGCTGTATCTCGCTAAATGACATCATTCTTTAAGGTTTCACAATGCTTGCATGTGCTTTAACGGGAATATCACAACATAGCAGTTTCGCACTTGTAACGATACAACACGCAGTATTTGGCTTGTTCATGCCGTTTTGTGTGCTTTCACAACATTTCACCTATCGCAGTTTCGTACTCGCAATTAAACAACACTATCTCGTTAGATGACGTCGTTTTTGGTGGTTTCACGACGCTACCTAGCTTAAACTAACATAACTCAACCTAACATAACCTTCGCACTTCTCTTGTTAGAAAACGTTTTACTCGCTACTTTAGATTGCTTTTTACAACTTTACGGCGGTTTCAAGCGCTTTCACAATACATATCGCAGTTCCCGACTTGTATTGGTGAAAAACACTGCATCTCACTAAGTGACATTGTTTAATGCGGTTTTACGACGGTTCATATCTTAACCTAACCTAACCTAACCTAACCTAACCTTACCTAACCTAACCTAACTTAACCTAACCTAACTTAACCTAACCTAACCTAACCTAACCTAACCCAACCCAAACCAACCCAACCCAACCTAACCTAACAAAACCTAACCCAACCCAACCCAAGCCAACCCAACCTAACCTAACCTAACCTAACCTAACCCAACCCAACCCAACCTAACCTAAACTAACCTAACCTAACCCAACCCAACCCTACCTAACCTAACCTAACCTAACAAAACCCAACCCAACCAAACCTAACCTAACCTAACCTAACCTAACCCAACCTAACCTAACCTAACCCAACCCAACCCAACCCAACCCAACCCAACCTAACCTAACCTAACCAAACCTAACCTAACCTAACCTAACCTTACCTAACCTAACCTAACCTAACCTAACGTAACCTAACCTAACCTAACCTAACGTAACCTAACCTAACCTAACAAAACCTAACCTAACGTAACCTAACCTACAATAACCTAACCTAACCTAACCCAACCTAACCCAACCCAACCCAACCTAACCTAATCCAACCCAAACCAACCTAACCTAACCTAACCTAACCTAACCCAACCTAACCCAACCCAACCCAACCTAACCTAATCCAGCCCAAACCAACCTAACCTAACCTAACCTAACCTAACCTAACCTAACGACGGTTGCAAGCGCTTTGACATTAGATATCGCAGTTCCCGACTTGTAATGGTGAAAAACACTGCATCTCACTAAGTGACATTGTTCAATGCGGTTTTACGACGGTTCATATCTTAACCTAACCTAAAATTCGCACTTGTGTTTAAAAACGCTCTATTACACTGTTTCGTTCACAATTAAGATATTTGCATGACCTCACAGTTTTTCACAAACCTATTACAGTACAGAACGCTGTGTATCGCTAATTGACATCGTTCTCTAAGGTTTCACGATGCTTGCATGCGCTTTAACAAGAATATCACAATATAGCAGTTTCTCACTTGTAACGGTACAACACGCAATGTCTGGCTTGTTCGTGCCGTTTTGTGTGCTTTCACATTTCACCTTTTGCAGTTTCGTGCATGCAATAAAACAACACTATCTCGTTAGATGACGTCCTTTTTTGGTGGTTTCACGACGCTACCTAGCTTAAACTAACATAACTCAACCTAACATAACCTTCGCACTTCTATCGTTAGAAAACGTTTTACTCGCTACTTTACAATGCTTTCTACAACATTACGACGGTTTCATGCGATTTAACATAAGATATCGCAGTTCCCGACTTGTAATGGTGAAAAACACTGCATCTCACTATGTGACATTGTTTAATGCGGTTTTACGACGGTTCATAAATTAACCTAACCTAACATTCGCACTTGTATCTCAAAACGCTCTATTACACTGTTTCGTTCACAATTACGATATTTCCATGACCTCACAGTTTTTCACCAACCTATTACAGTACAGAACGCTGTATCTCGCTAAATGACATCATTCTTTAAGGTTTCACAATGCTTGCATGCGCTTTAACGGGAATATCACAACATAGCAGTTTCGCACTTGTAACGGTACAACACGCAGTATTTGGCTTGTTCATGCCGTTTTGTGTGCTTTCACAACATTTCACCTATCGCAGTTTCGTACTCGCAATTAAACAACACTATCTCGTTAGATGACGTCGTTTTTGGTGGTTTCACGACGCTACCTAGCTTAAACTAACATAACTCAACCTAACATAATCGTCGCACTTCTATCGTTAGAAAACGTTTTACTCGCTACTTTACAATGCTTTCTACAACATTACGACGGTTTCATGCGATTTAACATAAGATATCGCAGTTCCCGACTTGTAATGGTGAAAAACACTGCATCTCACTAAGTGACATTCTTTAATGCGGTTTTACGACGGTTCATATCTTAACCTAACCTAACCTAACCTAACGCAACCTGACCTAACCTAATCTAACATAACCTAACCAAACTTAACCTAACCTAACCTAACCCAAACTAACCCCACCCAACCCAACCCAACCCAACCTAACCTAACCTAACCTAACCTAAACCAACTCAACCCAACCCAACCCAACCTAACCTAACCTAACCTAACCTAACCAAACCTAACCTAACCTAACCTAACCTGACCTTACCTAACCTAACGTAACCTAACCTAACGTAACCTAACCTAACGTAACCTAACCTAACCCAACCTAACCCAACCCAACCCAACCCAAGCTAACCTAACCCAACCCAACCCAACCTAACCTAACCCAACCTAACCTAACCTAACCTAACCTAACCCAACCTAACCCAACCCAACCCAACCTAACCTAACCCAACCCAACCCAATCTAACCTAACCTAACCTAACCTAACGATGGTTGCAAGCGCTTTCACATTAGATATCGCAGTTCCCGACTTGTAATGGTGAAAAACACTGCATCTCACTAAGTGACATTGTTTAATGCGGTTTTACAATGGTTCATATCTTAACCTAACCTAACCTAACCTAACCTTACCTAACCTAACTTAACCTAACCTAACTTAACCTAACCTAACCTAACCTAACCCAACCCAACCCAACCCAACCCAACCTAACCTAACCTAACCTAACCCAACCCAACCCAACCTAACCTAAACTAACCTAACCTAACCTAACCCAACCCAACCTAACCTAACCTAACCTAACCCAACCGAACCTAACCTAACCTAACCTAACCTAACCCAACCTAACCTAACCTAACATAACCTAACCTAACCCAGCCCAACCCAACCCAACCTAACCTAACCTAACCTAACCAAACCTAACCTAACCTAACCTAACCTTACGTAACCTAACCTAACCTAACGTAACATAACCTAACCTAACGTAACCTAACCTAACCTAACGTAACGTAACGTAACCTAACCTAACCTAACCCATCCCAACCTAACCCAACCCAACCCAACCCAACCTAACCTAATCCAACCCAAACCAACCTAACCTAACCTAACCTAACCTAACCTAACGACGGTTGCAAGCGCTTTCACATTAGATATTGCAGTTCCCGACTTGTAATGGTGAAAAACACTGCATCTCACTAAGTGACATTGTTTAATGCGGTTTTACGACGGTTCATATCATAACCTAACGTAACATTCGCACTTGTATCTAAAAACGCTCTATTACACTGTTTCGTTCACAATTACAATATTTGCATAACCCACAGTTTTTCAGCAACTTATTGCAGTACTAAACGCTGTATCTCACTAAATGACATTTTTCTTTAAGGTTTCACGATGCTTGCATGCGCTTTAGCGAGAATATCACAGTATAGCAGTTTCGCACTTGTAACGGTACAACACGCAGTATCTGGCTTGTTCATGCCGTTTTGTATGCTTTCACAACGTTTCACCTATTGCAGTTTCGTACATGCAATAAAACAACACTATCTCGTTAGATGACGTCCTTTTTGGTGGTTTCACGACGCTACCTAGCTTAAGCTAACATAACTCAACCTAACATAACCTTCGCACTTCTATCGCTAGAAAACGCTTTACTTGCTACTTTACAAAGCTCTCTAACACATTACGACAGTTTCAGGCGCTTTCACATTAGATATCGCAGTTCCCGACTTGTAATGGTGAAAAACACTGCATCTCACTAAGTGAAATTGTTTAATGCGGCTTCACGACGGTTCATATCTTAACCTAACCTAACATTCGCACTTGTATCCTAAAACGCTCTATTACACTGTTTCGTTCACATGTAAGATATTTGCATGACTTGACAGTTTTTCACCAACTTATTACAGTACAGAACGCTGTATATCGCTTAATGACATCGTTCTTTAAGGTTTCACGATGCTTGCATGCGCTTTAACGAGAATATCACAATATAGCAGTTTCGCACTTGTAACGCTACAACACGCAGTACCTGGCTAGTGCATGCCGTTTTGTGTCCTTTCACAATATTTGACCTATCGCAGTTTCGTAGTCGCAATAAAACAACACTATCTCAATAGATGACGTCGTTTTTGGTGGTTTCACGACGCTACCTAGCCTTAACTAACTCAACCTAACATAACCTTCGCACTTCTATCGTTAGAAAACGTTTTACTGGCTACTTTAAAATGCTTTCTACAACATTACGACGGTTTCATGTAATTTAACATAAGATATCGCAGTTCCCGACTTGTAATGGTGAAAAACACTGCATCTCACTAAGTGACATTGTTTAATGCGGTTTTACGACGGTTCATATCTTAACCTAACCTAACATTCGCACTTGTATCTCAAAACGCTCTATTACACTGTTTCGTTCACAATTACGATATTTGCATGGCCTCACAGTTTTTCACCAACTTATTACAGTACAGAACGCTGTATCTCGCTAAATGACATCATTCTTTAAGGTTTCACAATGCTTGCATGCGCTTTAACGAGAATATCACAACATAGCAGTTTCGCACTTGTAACGGTACAACACGCAGTATTTGGCTTGTTCATGCCGTTTTGTGTGCTTTCACAACATTTCAACAATCGCAGTTTCGTACTCGCAATAAAACAACACTATCTCGTTAGATGACGTGGTTTTTGGTGGTTTCACGACGCTACCTAGCTTAAACTAAGATAACTCAACCTAAAATAACCTTCGCATTTCTCTCGTTAGAAAACGTATTACTCGCTACTTTACACTGCTTTTTACAACTTTACGGCGGTTTCAAGCGCTTTCACATTACATATCGCAGTTCCCGACTTGTAATGGTGAAAAACACTGCATCTCACTAAGTGACATTGTTTATGCGGTTTTACGACGGTTCATATCTTAACCTAACCTAACCTAACCTAACCTTACCAAACCTAACCTAACTTAACCTAACCTAACTTAACCTAACCTAACCTAACTTAACCTAACCTAACCTAACCTAACCTAACCCAAACCAACTTAACCAAACCCAACCTAATCTAACCTAACGTAAGCTAACCCAACCCAACCCAACCCAACCCAACATAACCTAACCTAACCTAACCCAACCCAACCTAACCTAAACTAACCTAACCTAACCTAACCTAACCCAACCCAACCCAACCTAACCAAACCTAACCCAACCCAACCCAACCCAACCTAACCTAACCTAACCTAACCTAACCCAACCTAACCTAACCTAACCTAACCTAACCCAACCCAACCCAACCTAACCTAACCTAACCTAACATAACCTAACCTAACGTAACCTAACCTACCCTAACCTAACCTAACCTAACTCAACCTAACCTAACCCAACCCAACCCAAACCAACCTAACCTAATCCAACCCAAACCAACCTAACCTAACCTAACCTAACCTAACGACGGTTGCAAGCGCTTTGACATTAGATATCGCAGTTCCCGAATTGTAATGGTGAAAAACACTGCATCTCACTAAGTGACATTGTTTAATGCGGTTTTACGACATTTCATATCTTAACCTAACCTAACATTCGCACTTGCATCTCAAAACGCTCTATTACACTGTTTCGTTCACAATTACGATATTTCCATGACCTCACAGTTTTTCACCAACTTATTACAGTACAGAACGCTGTATCTCGCTAAATGACATCATTCTTTAAGGTTTCACAATGCTTGCATGTGCTTTAACGGGAATATCACAACATAGCAGTTTCGCACTTGTAACGGTACAACACGCAGTATTTGGCTTGTTCATGCCGTTTTGTGTGCTTTCACAACATTTCACCTATCGCAGTTTCGTACTCGCAATTAAACAACACTATCTCGTTAGATGACGTCGTTTTTGGTGGTTTCACGACGCTACCTAGCTTAAACTAACATAACTCAACCTAACATAACCTTCGCACTTCTCTTGTTAGAAAACGTTTTACTCGCTTTTAGATTGCTTTTTACAACTTTACGGCGGTTTCAAGCGCTTTCACAATACATATCGCAGTTCCCGACTTGTATTGGTGAAAAACACTGCATCTCACTAAGTGACATTGTTTAATGCGGTTTTACGACGGTTCATATCTTAACCTAACCTAACCTAACCTAACCTTACCTAACCTAACCTAACTTAACCTAACCTAACTTAACCTAACCTAACCTAACCTAACCCAACCCAAACCAACCCAACCCAACCTAACCTAACAAAACCTAACCCAACCCAACCCAAGCCAACCCAACCTAACCTAACCTAACCTAACCTAACCCAACCCAACCCAACCTAACCTAAACTAACCTAACCTAACCCAACCCAACCCTACCTAACCTAACCTAACCTAACAAAACCCAACCCAACCAAACCTAACCTAACCTAACCTAACCTAACCTAACCCAACCCAACCCAACCCAACCCAACCCAACCTAACCTAACCTAACCTAACCCAACCTAACCCAACCCAACCCAACCCAACCTAACCTAATCCAACCCAAACCAACCTAACTTAACCTAACCTAACCTAACCTAACGACGGTTGCAAGCGCTTTGACATTAGATATCGCAGTTCCCGACTTGTAATGGTGAAAAACACTGCATCTCACTAAGTGACATTGTTTAATGCGGTTTTACGACGGTTCATATCTTAACCTAACCTAAAATTCGCACTTGTATTTAAAAACGCTCTATTACACTGTTTCATTCACAATTACGATATCTGCATAACCTCACAGTTTTTCAGCAACTTATTGCAGTACAGAACGCTGTATCTCGCTAAATGACATCGTTCTTTAAGGTTTCACGATGCTTGCATGCGCTTTAACGAGAATATCACAATATAGCAGTTTCGCACTTGTAACGGTACAACACGCAGTATCTGGCTTGTTCATGCCGTTTTGTATGCTTTAGCATTTCACCTATCGCAGTTTCGTACATGCAATAAAACAACACTATCTCGTTAGATGACGTCCTTTTTGGTGGTTTCACGACGCTACCTAGCTTAAGCTAACATAACTCAACCTAACATAACCTTCGCACTTCGATCGCTAGAAAACGCTTTACTTGCTACTTTACAATGCTCTCGAACACATTACGACAGTTTCAGGCGCTTTCACATTAGATATCGCAGTTCCCGACTTGTAATGGTGAAAAACACTGCATCTCACTAAGTGAAATTGTTTATTCCGGCTTCACGACGGTTCATATCTTAACCTAACCTAACATTCGCACTTGTATCCTAAAACGCTCTATTACACTGTTTCGTTCACAATTACGATATTTGCATGGCCTCACAGTTTTTCACCAACTTATTACAGTACAGAACGCTGTATCTCGCTAAATGACATGTTCTTTAAGGTTTCACAATGCTGGCATGCGCTTTAACGAGAATATCACAACATAGCAGTTTCGCACTTGTAACGGTACAACACGCAGTATTTGGCTTGTTCATGCCGTTTTGTGTGCTTTCACAACATTTCAACTATCGCAGTTTCGTACTCGCAATAAAACAACACTATCTCGTTAGATGACGTCGTTTTTGGTGGTTTCACGACGCTACCTAGCTTAAACTAAGATAGCTCAACCTAAAATAACCTTCGCATTTCTCTCGTTAGGAAACGTATTACTCGCTACTTTACATTGCTTTTTACAACTTTACGGCGGTTTCAAGCGCTTTCACATTACATATCGCAGTTCCCGATTTGTAATGGTGAAAAACACTGCATCTCACTAAGTGACATTGTTTAATGCGGTTTTACGACGGTTCATATCTTAACCTAACCTAACCTAACCTAACCTAACCTTACCAAACCTAACCTAACTTAACCTAACCTAACCTAACTTAACCTAACCTAACCTAACCTAACCTAACCCAAACCAACCCAACCCAACCCAACCTAATCTAACCTAACGTAAGCTAACCCAACCCAACCCAACCCAACCCAACCTAACCTAACCTAACCTAACCTAACCCAACCCAACCCAACCTAACCTAAACTAACCTAACCTAACCTAACCTAACCCAACCCAACCCAACCTAACCTAACCTAACCTAACCCAACCCAACCCAACCCAACCTAACCTAACCTAACCCAACCTAACCTAACCTAACCTAACCTAACCTAACCCAACACAACCCAACCTAACCTAACCTAACCTAACATAACCTAACCTAACGTAACTTAACCTACCCTAACCTAACCTAACCTAACTCAACCTAACCTAACCCAACCCAACCCAACCCAACCTAACCTAATCCAACCCAAACCAACCTAACCTAACCTAACCTAACCTAACGACGGTTGTAAGTGCTTTGACATTAGATATCGCAGTTCCCGAATTGTAATGGTGAAAAACACTGCATCTCACTAAGTGACATTGTTTAATGCGGTTTTACGACGGTTCATATTGTCACGGAGTCGTGACGTGGCCAAAGACAGAAAACTTCGTGTTGGGATTTAACTGTTTATTTGGGCGAACCTGTGCCCGGTAAAGGGAAAGTCTAATTACAGCAGCAGTCTGGCACAGATAGCAGTCTCGGACTGATAGCGGCGAACGCAGCGTCGGCCTTCGATCAACAACTGACAAGCGGCGAAGCGTGTCGGCATTTATACCCTTGCCGTCGAATGTTCTAGCGTTATCGCTGGCGGTGGCGTAGGTTCCAGAACAATCTGTACCGTGCGCACAGTGGGCGTGATCTTATCGAAATGATCTACTACAGTCCGGAACCTTCTCGAAACCTGCAGGCGCGGTGTGCGCCGACAATCGTGTGGTGTTTCGGAACGATAACAAAAACTTGTGAAATGAAACGTGGCATCGCCCCCCTCTGAAAAAGGGCATCGTCCCGATGCTTTAGCTAAAGATGAAGATACACTAATAATGCAAGAAAGTACAATGAATAAATTACAATACAACAATAATACAAAAAAACACTGTTTCAGTTTGTTAACGTGCATGAAACGGCTTGAGGCGCGCGACATGGACGATTTCAGGTCGCGATCGGCGTCGTTGAGAGTTCGTGATGCCGTCGGGGACAACCTCGTAATCAAGTGGGCCGAGACGTCGAACCACCTTGTACGGTCCGAAGTACCGTCGCAGAAGCTTTTCACTTAGTCCACGTCGGCGTATCGGCGTCCACACCAAAACACGTTCACCGGGCTGGTATTCCACGAAGCGTCGTCGAAGGTTGTAACGGTGGCTGTCGGTCGTCTGTTGATTCTTGATACGAAGGTGCGCAAGTTGTCGGGCTTCTTCGGCGCGTTGAAGGTACTCGCTCACATCGTGGTTTTCTTCGTCGGTGACGTTGGGTAACATGGCATCGAGCGTCGTTGCCGGGCTCCTTCCGTAGACCAATTTGTATGGAGATATCTGCGTCGTCTCCTGCACCGCCGTGTTGTATGCGAAGGTCACATACGGAAGAATGGTGTCCCACGTCTTGTGTTCGGCATCGACGTACATTGACAGCATGTCGGCGATCGTCTTGTTAAACCGCTCGGTGAGGCCGTTGGTCTGTGGGTGGTACGCTGTCGTCCGGCGGTGGTTTGTTTGGCTGTATGCCAAGATCGCTTGAGTTAAGTCGGCAGTGAATGCCGTTCCTCTGTCGGTGATAAGGACGTCCGGGGCGCCGTGACGTAGGACGATATTTTCGACAAAGAACTTAGCTACCTCGAATGCACTGCCTTTTGGCAGGGCTTTTGTCTCGGCGTAGCGGGTGAGGTAGTCGGTAGCTACCACGATCCACTTGTTTCCGAAAGGCGACGTCGGGAACGGCCCCAGTAGGTCCATACCAATCTGCTGGAAAGGTTGGCAAGGTGGATCAATTGGCTGCAGAAGTCCCGCTGGCCTTGTCGGCGGTGTCTTGCGTCGCTGACAGTCCCGGCATGTCCTCACATAACGAGTGACGTCTGTGGTAAGACGTGGCCAGTAGTACCTTTCTTGTATCCTCGCGAGCGTGCGGGAAACACCGAGGTGCCCTGCCGTCGGATCGTCGTGCAGGGCCTGCAGGAGTTCTGGTCGCAGAGCTGAAGGCACCACAAGGAGGTACTTAGCTCGAAGCGGTGAAAAGTTTTTCTTTTGTAGAAGACCGTTTCGTAGAAAGAACGACGCAAGTGCGCGCTTGAATACCTTCGGGACTTCGGCGGTCCTGCCTTCGAGGTATTCTATTAGGGCTTTAAGTTACATAAATAACATATGTTCCTCCGCGAGAAAAAAGTTAGGATTTCTGAAGCATAAATTAGGTGATGCCCCCTCATCGCTTAGACTCATTGCATACAAATCCATTGTAAGACCCACCCTAGAATACGGAAGCATTGTATGGGATCCCCATACTATCACTAATAAAGAAAAGCTTGAAAAAATTCAGAGATTGGCAGCTCGCTTTATTTATAAACGTTTTAGACGTCGCGACTCCCCTTCAGCTATGTTGGAGCTCGCACACCTAGAGCCATTGGCCAACCGACGTAAAAGTGCCCGCCTAAACTTTCTACACCAGCTATATTTTAATATTTTAATAAATTGGGAATCCAGTCGCAAGATTACATAGCTAATAACCCTAGTCGAGCGTCTCGTCACAAACATAGCCGAAGTATTACACCGTTCTTTGCCCGTACAGACCAATACAAATATTCATTTTTTCCCAGAACTGTTTCCGATTGGAATGTTTTGCCAGAGTGTTCACCCTTGCTGTCATCCAATGTATAATGATTGTATACTTGCCTGTTGATTATGTACCCTCACATTCATGTGTCGATCTTGCATCCATACGCATGTCTGCTGGATATGTACATCCCTCTCCTGCTTGGACCTTTCAAGGTTCGCAGTATTGTCCAAATAAAATAAAATAAAAGTTCC
The DNA here is from genome assembly GCF_043290135.1 of Rhipicephalus microplus. NCBI lineage: Eukaryota > Metazoa > Arthropoda > Arachnida > Ixodida > Ixodidae > Rhipicephalus > Rhipicephalus microplus. Next base: position 511,197,047 of record NC_134710.1, read on the forward strand.
GGGTCGACCCGCGGTCGTTCAGCGAAGTCGTCGGTAGTTATCGTTCCCGAGAAGAAGTCGTCATCCGAGTCGTCGGGTAGCGGTTGGTCGACAGGCGCACGAGAGATACAGTCAGCGTCAGAGTGTTTTTTTGCCGGACTTGTAAATGACAGTAATGTCATAATCTTGAAGTCTCAGGCTCCAACGTTCGAGGCGACCTGAAGGGTCCTTCAAGGTGGCTAGCCAACACAAGGCGTGGTGGTCGCTCACAACTTTGAAGGCCTGCCGTAGAGGTAGGGGCGAAAATTCGACGTAGCCGAGATGATTGTGAGGCACTCCTTTTCTGTTGTGGAATAATTTGCTTCTGCTTTGGATAGCGATCGGCTGGCGTAACTAATAACCCTTTCAAGTCCGTCAGCCCTCTGCACAAGAACGGCGCCAAGACCTACGCTGTTTCCGTCAGTATGTATTTCTGTCTCGGCGAATTCGTCGAAATGGGCAAGTAACGGAGGCGTCTGGAGGCGATGTTTAAGCTCCTGGAAAGCGTGTTCCTGTGGCGTTTCCCACTTGAACTCTGAGTCGGCCTTGGTAAGGTTAGTGAGAGGATCGGCGATGCGGGCGAAGTTTTTCACGAACCGCCTATATTAGGCGCACAGGCCCAGAATTCGGCGCACGGCCTTCTTGTCAGTGGGCGGCGGGAAATTGGCGATGGCGGCTGTTTTCCGTGGATCGGGACGAACTCCAGACTTGCTGATAACGTGCCCCAGAAACAAGAGCTCCTCATACGCAAATCTGCACTTTTCTGGCTTCAGTGTGAATCCGGACGTCTTGATGGCTTGAAGTACAGCTTCAAGGCGCCGAAGATGCTCGTCAAAACTCGAGGAAAACACGACGACGTCGTCCAAGTACACAAGGCAAGTCTGCCACTTCAATCCTGCCAGTACTGTATCCATAACGGGTTGAAAAGTTGCAGGCGCTGAGCAAAGGCCGAAGGGCATCACCTTAAACTCGAAGAGGCCGTCCGGTGTTATAAACGCCGTCTTCTCTCGGTCTCTCGTCGACTTCGATTTGCCAATAGCCAGTCTTGAGGTCCATTGACGAGAAGTACTTGGCGTTATGGAGCCGATCAAGGGCGTCGTCTATTCGTGGGAGAGGATACACGTCCTTTCTTGTGATTTTGTTCAGGCGGCGATAATCGACGCAGAAACGTAGGGTCCCATTCTTTTTCTTCACTAACACCACGGGGGATGCCCACGGAGTTTTGGACGGCTGGATAATGTCATCTCGCAGCATTTCATCAACTTGTCTCTTCATTGCCTCACGTTCTCGCGTCGAAACCCTGTACAGACTCTGAAGGAGTGGTCTGGCAATTTCTTCGGTTATGATTCGATGTTTCGTGATTAGGTCCGCCGAATTTTCGATGACGACGAAAAGCAATCTTCGTATTGCAGGAGCAGGGCCTTTAGCTGTTCTTGCTTATCGTTCCGAAGTCTGGGATTGACGTGGAAAGCTATGGGAGGGGCTTGGTTCCTTTGAGCAGGTTCCGCAGAATTGGCAAGGGCGAAAGCACTGGTGGCTTCGACAATTTCTTCGATGTATGCGACTGTTGTTCCTTTGTTCACATGTTTGTACTCATTGCTGAAATTCGTGAGCATAACCGTTGCTTTGCCTCCCCGCAGCTCTGTAATTCCTCTTGCGACGCAAATATTTCGGGTGACCAACAGATGCTGACTGCCTTCAACGACGCCTTCCAAGTCAGGTGATATAGGAGCGCCGACTGAAATAATGACGCTTGAGTGAGGCGGAATGGTGACTTGTTCTTCCAGCACATTCAAGGCATGGTGTCCTGACGGCGTGCGCGGCGGTAGTGCTTCTTCTGTGGATAACGTTATCGACCTTCTTTTTAGGTTTATGACAGCACCATGGAGGCATAAGAAGTCCATGCCAAGGATGACATCTCTCGAGCAACGCTGTAGGACTACGAAGTCTGTAGGATAAATACGGCCGTTAATGGTGACTCTCGCTGTGCAGATTCCTGCAGGCGTTACGAGATGACCTCCGGCTGTGCGGATCTCAGGGCCTTTCCAAGCTGTCCTAACTTTCTTTAACTTCGCGGCGAACGACCCACTGATGACAGAATAGTCGGCTCCAGTATCGACGAGAGCAGTCACACTGTGGCCGTCGATAAGAACGTCGAGGTCGCTAGTTCGCCGTCTCGCATTACAGTTAGGGCGTGTTGTCGGGTCACGGCTGCGTCAGCTTGTTCCGCTGCTTCCATGTTGCGTCGTCCGGCCACCTTCGGTAAGTGAGCTTTTGCCTTCAGCGCTTTGCCTGGTTGGGGTTGTGTTCAAAAAGCTCCGTCGCGTCGGCGTCGTCGTCGGAGGATCTTCGGTAGTTTGTCGCACAGCAACCGCATCTCCATCGGTTGCTGCCCCTAGTTTCCCGGATACGGGCTAGGAGACCGGCCCCGCGTTAGGCCAGAGTACTGCCGGGGGTGCGGTGACATGCGGCGGCTGGGCGACGGCGAACGGGAAGGACTTCGTGGTGTCCATTGAGTTCCTGCCAGGTAGTCGGCGATGTCACGTGGCCGATCTCCTGGCTGCGGACGCAGTGCATTGACGGCGAAGCCACGCAGTCCCATCTGTCGGTACTGGCAACGGCGGTATGTGTGCCCGGCCTCGCCGCAGTGGTAGCAGAGCGGGCGGTTGTCAGGTGCACGCCAAACGTCCGTTTTCCTCGGTGCACTGCGCTGGCCCGCTGGGGAACGGTAGGACTCAGTAAAGTGAAAAGTTGGGCGAGTTGGTGCTGGTTCATGATGATACGGGGCGCGAAAAAAACGACACACAACAGAGAAGAAGTACACAGACGACGCGCTACTAGCAACTGGAATATTTTATTCAGGAAACACCATTTATACCGCAGTGACGTCAACTTTAACCCAAAAAACTAAAAATACATGCTCAGCATGCCTATAAGTAACGTTGCAGATAGGCTATCTCCCCTTCCTGCAGACTGATAGAGGGGTGGCTGATGCAATCATGCCCCTCCCTCTGGATAAAGAGGGCTTCTATAATCTCCCTCTCCGCTGAGCCCCTGTGCCTGTAGATTACAGTTGTCTGCTCAAATACCGGCTTACAGTTACCCTGATCGCATCCTCTGCAATGCATCGCCAGATGCGTGAACGGCCTTCCTATTAAAGAGCTGCTGTGCTCTCGCAACCGCACGTTGAGGCATCTACCAGTTTGCCCTATGTATGCCTTGCCGCACGACAGTGGTATTCTATATACAACACCACGTGCGCAAGGAACGAACTGCCTTACGTGCTTAATGGCACATCCTCTTTTTTCACACAGCTTTGGCCTACCTGTCTTCTTACCAACCGCTGAGCAGATGCGGCCCACCTTGTTTTCTGCGGAGAACACGAGATCCACCCCATACCTCGAAGCCACTCTCTTAAGGCCGTGCGAAAGCCAGTGGATATACGGGATTTTTGACACTCTTTTTCTTCCCTGCGGGACATTCGTGTCTAGGCCTCTCCCAGGCCGTTGCTTAATGGACTTTTTTATTTTTTCGCAAGCAGCAGCTAAGACACTATCAGGAAACGCCGCGTCTCTTAGTCTTTCCACCTGCGCGAAAAAACTTATCTCCATAAGATGTGGGCATGATCTGTCCAACGCCGTTTTTAGGCACGTCATGGCAATGTCATTTTTTACTAGGCGAGAGTGCCCAGAGCTGTAATCAAGAAGCGGCTTCGCGGTCCTAGGGGAAAACATCCAACACACATGTTTTTGTTGGAATGACAGCTGCAAATCGAGACAACGCAGCTTTCCATTCTTCGGCACTTCGCGCGTGAATGTCAAGCCCCGCCCCTTATTACCAAACACACTGAGCACTTCATCAACTCTGCTATCAAAGTTGTCTGAATTGTAACTGGCCTTGATGGTTTGGTCCAAAAAGTGTACAGATATGTGGACGACTATTTGCTGTTGATTAATTCAGACAACTTTGATAGCAGAGTTGATGAAGTGCTCAGTGTGTTTGGTAATAAGGGGCGGGGCTTGACATTCACGCGCGAAGTGCCGAAGAATGGAAAGCTGCGTTTTCTGGATTTGCAGCTGTCATTCCAACAAAAACATGTGTGTTGGATGTTTTCCCCTAGGACCGCGAAGCCGCTTCTTGATTACAGCTCTGGGCACTCTCGCCTAGTAAAAAATGGCATTGCCATGACGTGCCTAAAAACGGCGTTGGACAGATCATGCCCACATCTTATGGAGATAAGTTTTTTCGCGCAGGTGGAAAGACTAAGAGACGCGGCGTTTCCTGATAGTGTCTTAGCTGCTGCTTGCGAAAAAATAAAAAAGTCCATTAAGCAACGGCCTGGGACAGGCCTAGACACGAATGTCCCGCAGGGAAGAAAAAGAGTGTCAAAAATCCCGTATATTCACTGGCTTTCGCACGGCCTTAAGAGAGTGGCTTCGAGGTATGGGGTGGATCTCGTGTTCTCCGCAGAAAACAAGGTGGGCCGCATCTGCTCAGCGGTTGGTAAGAAGACAGGTAGGCCAAAGCTGTGTGAAAAAAGAGGATGTGCCATTAAGCACGTAAGGCAGTTCGTTCCTTGCGCACGTGGTGTTGTATATAGAATACCACTGTCGTGCGGCAAGGCATACATAGGGCAAACTGGTAGATGCCTCAACGTGCGGTTGCGAGAGCACAGCAGCTCTTTAATAGGAAGGCCGTTCACGCATCTGGCGATGCATTGCAGAGGATGCGATCAGGGTAACTGTAAGCCGGTATTTGAGCAGACAACTGTAATCTACAGGCACAGGGGCTCAGCGGAGAGGGAGATTATAGAAGCCCTCTTTATCCAGAGGGAGGGGCATGATTGCATCAGCCACCCCTCTATCAGTCTGCAGGAAGGGGAGATAGCCTATCTGCAACGTTACTTATAGGCACGCTGAGCATGTATTTTTAGTTTTTTGGGTTAAAGTTGACGTCACTGCGGTATAAATGGTGTTTCCTGAATAAAATATTCCAGTTGCTAGTAGCGCGTCGTCTGTGTACTTCTTCTCTGTTGTGTGTCGTTTTTTTCGCGCCCCGTATCATCATGAACGGTAGGACGTCGGTTGCGGTGGTGGCGGCGGTGGCGTCTGGCGACGGAAGTGTGACGGGGCGGCGTTTTGGCGTGGACGGGGAGGATCGTTGTGGCGCACTGCAGCGGCGTAGCTCATAGTTTCTGGCTCGGGCGGCGGTGTTTCGGGAATTCGAAGCGATTGCCGGACTTCTTCTCGCACAATGTCGGCGATCGAATATACTTGAGGCTGCGCCGAAGGCAACAGTTTGCGCAGCTCTTCCCGCACGATCGCTCGGATCGTTTCACGCAGGTCGTCGGAGTCACTGGCTTGAGCAGCAGCGCATTCTGGAGTTAGGCGACGATTATACTGTCTGGTGCGCATGTTCAGCGTTTTTTCGATGGTGGTCGCCTCGGATACAAATTCTTGGACGGTGTTCGGTGGATTCCTCATTAGTCCCGCGAAGAGCTCCTGTTTGACCCCTCGCATGAGGAAACGAACTTTCTTTTCCTCAGGCATGTCTGGGTCAGCGTAACGGAATAGGCGGGTCATCTCCTCTGTGAAAATTCCAACCTTTTCATTTGGTAGCTGAACCCGGGTCTCGAGTAAAGCAGCGGCCCTCTCTTTGCGAGCGACGCTTGCGAACGTTTGAAGAAATGCGCCGCAGAAGACATCCCACGTTCGGAGCGTGGACTCCCGATTCTCTAGCCAGGTCCTTGCGGTGTCTTCCAGGTAGAAGTACACACGACGGAGCTCTTCTTCGTTGTCCCAGTGGTTGAGGGCGGCCACACGGTCGTATGTTTCTAGCCAGGTTTCCGGGTCTTCAAACGATGAGCCATGGAACGTTAGTGGTTCCCTGGATTGATGAATGACGATCGCGGGTTGGGACGCTCCGGTTGTCATTGTTGCTGCAGTCGAGGTCATGGTCTTGGTCTTCCGCGACTTGTCTTGTAGCAGGCCGTACTCTGGTGGGAGGCCTTGGTGTCGGTGGCTCGTTCGCTGCTCCTGGTTGGCGTCGGTGTCTTCTCCGCGAAGGGGGCTGGGTTCACGGCTTGACGGGGGCGTCCGGTACATGAACGAAGCAGCACCTCCACCAGATGTCACGGAGTCGTGACGTGGCCAAAGACAGAAAACTTCGTGTTGGGATTTAACTGTTTATTTGGGCGAACCTGTGCCTGGTAAAGGGAAAGTCTAATTACAGCAGCAGTCTTGCACAGATAGCAGTCTCGGACTGATAGCGGCGAACGCAGCGTCGGCCTTCGATCAACAACTGACAAGCGGCGAAGCGTGTCGGCATTTATACCCTTGCCGTCGAATGTTCTAGCGTTATCGCTGGCGGTGGCGTAGGTTCCAGAACAATCTGTACCGTTCGCACAGTGGGCGTGATCTTATCGAAATGATCTACTACAGTCCGGAACCTTCTCGAAACCTGCAGGCGCGGTGTGCGCCGACAATCGTGTGGTGTTTCGGAACGATAACAAAAACTTGTGAAATGAAACGTGGCAATATCTTAACCTAACCTAACATTCGCACTTGTATCTAAAAACGCTCTATTACACTGTTTCGTTCACAATTACGATATCTGCATAACCTCACAGTTTTTCAGCAACTTATTGCGGTACAGAACGCTGTATCTCGCTAAATGACATCGTTCTTCAAGGTTTCACGATCCTTGCATGCGCTTTAACGAGAATATCACAATATAGCAGTTTCGCACTTGTAACGGTACAACACGCAGTATCTGGCTTGTTCACGCCGTTTTGTATGCTTTAGCATTTCACCTATCGCAGTTTCGTACATGCAATAAAACAACACTATCTCGTTAGATGACGTCCTTTTTGGTGGTTTCACGACGCTACCTAGCTTAAACTAACATAACTCAACCTAACAAAACCTTCGCAATTCTATCGTTAGAAAACGTTTTACTCGCTACTTTACAATGCTTTCTACAACATTACGACCGTTTCATGCGATTTAACATAAGATATCGCAGTTCCCGACTTGTAATGGTGAAAAACACTGCATCTCACTAAGTGACATTGTTTATTGCGGTTTTACGACGGTTCATATCTTAACCTAACCCAACCATCGCACTTGTATCTAAAAACGCTCTATTACACTGTTTCGTTCATAATTACAATATTTGCATAACCTCTCAGTTTTTCACAAACTTATTGCAGTACAGAGTGCTGTATCTCGCTAAATGACTTCGTTGTTTAAGGTTTCACGATGCTTGCATGCGCTTTAACGAGAATATCACAATATAGCAGTTTCGCACTTGTAACGGTACAACACGCAATGTCTGGCTTGTTCGTGCCGTTTTGTGTGCTTTCACATTTCACCTTTTGCAGTTTCGTACATGCAATAAAACAACACTATCTCGTTAGATGACGTCCTTTTTGGTGGTTTCACGACGCTACCTAGCTTAAACTAACATAACTCAACCTAACATAACCTTCGCACTTCTATCGTTAGAAAACGCTTTACTTGCTACTTTACAATGATCTCTAAGACATTACGACAGTTTCGTGCGTCTTCACATTAGATATCGCAGTTCCCGACTTGTAATGGTGAAAAACACTGCATCTCACTAAGTGACATTGTTTAATGCGGCTTTACGACGGTTCATATCTTAACCTAACCTAACATTCGCACCTGTATCTAAAAACGCTCTATTACACTGTTTCGTTCACAATTAAGATATTTGCATGACCTCACAGTTTTTCACAAACCTATTACAGTACAGAACGCTGTGTATCGCTAATTGACATCGTTCTCTAAGGTTTAACGATGCTTGCATGCGCTTTAACGAGAATATCACAATATAGCAGTTTCGCACTTGTAACGGTACAACACGCAATGTCTGGCTTGTTCGTGCCGTTTTGTGTGCTTTCACATTTCACCTTTTGCAGTTTCGTGCATGCAATAAAACAACACTATCTCGTTAGATGACGTCCTTTTTTGGTGGTTTCACGACGCTACCTAGCTTAAACTAACATAACTCAACCTAACATAACCTTCGCACTTGTATCGTTAGAAAACGTTTTACTCGCTACTTTACAATGCTTTCTACAACATTACAACGGTTTCATGCGATTTAACATGAGATATCGCAGTTCCCGACTTGTAATGGTGAAAAACACTGCATCTCACTAAGTGACATTGTTTAATGCGGTTTTACGACGGTTCATATCTTAACCTAACCTAACCTAACCTAACCTTACCTAACCTAACCTAACTTAACCTAACCTAACTTAACCTAACCTAACCTAACCTAACCTAACCTAACCCAACCCAAACCAACCCAACCCAACCTAACCTAACCTAACAAAACCTAACCCAACCCAATCCAAGCCAACCCAACCTAACCTAACCTAACCTAACCTAACCCAACCCAACCCAACCTAACCTAAACTAACCTAACCTAACCCAACCCAACCCTACCTAACCTAACCTAACCTAACAAAACCCAAACCCAACCAAACCTAACCTAACATAACCTAACCTAACCCAACCTAACCCAACCCAACCCAACCCAACCTAACCTAACCTAACCTAACCTAACCAAACCTAACCTAACCTAACCTTACCTAACCTAACCTAACCTAACGTAACCTAACCTAACCAAACCTAACGTAACCTAACCTAACCTAACAAAACCTAACCTAACGTAACCTAACCTACCCTAACCTAACCTAACCTAACCCAGCCTAACCCAACCCAACCCAACCTAACCTCATCCAACCCAAACCAACCTAACCTAACCTAACCTAACCCAACCTAACCCAACCCAACCCAACCCAACCTAACCTAATCCAACCCAAACCAACCTAACCTAACCTAACCTAACCTAACCTAACGACGGTTGCAAGCGCTTTGACATTAGATATCGCAGTTCCCGACTTGTAATGGCGAAAAACACTGCATCTCACTAAGTGACATTGTTTAATGCGGTTTTACGACGGTTCATATCTTAACCTAACCTAAAATTCGCACTTGTATTTAAAAACGCTCTATTACACTGTTTCATTCACAATTACGATATCTGCATAACCTCACAGTTTTTCAGCAACTTATTGCAGTACAGAACGCTGTATCTCGCTAAATGACATCGTTCTTTAAGGTTTCACGATGCTTGCATGCGCTTTAAAGAGAATATCACAATATAGCAGTTTCGCACTTGTAACGGTACAACACGCAGTATCTGGCTTGTTCATGCCGTTTTGTATGCTTTAGCATTTCACCTATTGCAGTTTCGTACATGCAATAAAACAACACTATCTCGTTAGATGACGTCCTTTTTGGTGGTTTCACGACGCTACCTAGCTTAAACTAACATAACTCAACCTAACATAACCTTCGCACTTCCATCGTTAGAAAACGCTTTACTTGCTACTTTACAATGATCTCTACGACATTACGACAGTTTCATGCGTTTTCACATTAGATATCGCAGTTCCCGACTTGTATAGGTGAAAAACAATGTATCTCACTAAGTGACATTGTTTAATGCGGCTTTACGACGGTTCATATCTTAACCTAACCTAACATTCGCACTTGTATCTAAAAACGCTCTATTACACTGTTTCGTTCACAATTAAGATATTTGCATGACCTCACAGTTTTTCACGAACCTATTACAGTACAGAACGCTGTATATCGCTAATTGACATCGTTCTTTAAGGTTTCACGATGCTTGCATGCGCTTTAACGAGAATATCACAATATAGCAGTTTCGCACTTGTAACGGTACAACACGCAATGTCTGGCTTGTTCGTGCCGTTTTGTGTGCTTTCACATTTCACCTTTTGCAGTTTCGTACATGCAATAAAACAACACTATCTCGTTAGATGACGTCCTTTTTTGGTGGTTTCACGACGCTACCTAGCTTAAACTAACATAAGTGCACCTAACATATCCTTCGCACTTCTATCGTTAGAAAATGCTTTACTCGCTACTTTACATTGCTTTCTACAACATTACGACGGTTTCAAGCGCTTTCACATTAGATATCGCAGTTCCCGACTGGTAATGGTGAAAAACACTGCATCTCACTAAGTGACATTCTTTAATGCGGTTTTACGACGGTTCATATCTTAACCTAACCTAACCTAACCTAACCTAACGCAACCTGACCTAACCTAATCTAACATAACCTAACCAAACTTAACCTAACCTAACCTAACCCAACCTAACCCAACCCAACCCAACCCAACCCAACCTAACCTAACCTAACCTAACCTTACCCAACCCAACCCAACCCAACCTAACCTAATCTAACCCCTCCCAACCCAACCCAACCCAACCCAACCTAACCTAACCTAACCTAATCTAACCTAAACCAACTCAACCCAACCCAACCCAACCTAACCTAACCTAACCTATCCAAACCTAACCTAACCTAACCTGACCTTACCTAACCTAACCTTACCTAACCTAACGTAACCTAACCTAACGTAACCTAACCTAACCCAACCTAACCCAACCCAACCCAACCCAACCTAACCTAACCCAACCCAACCCAACCTAACACAACCTAACCTAACCTAACCTAACCCAACCCAACCTAACCTAACCTAACCTAACGATGGTTGCAAGCGCTTTCACCATAGATATCGCAGTTCCCGACTTGTAATGGTGAAAAACACTGCATCTCACTAAGTGACATTGTTTAATGCGGTTTTACGACGGTTCATATCTTAACCTAACCTAAACTAACCTAACCTTACCTAACCTAACTTAACCTAACCTAACTTAACCTAACCTAACCTAACCTAACCTAACCCAACCCAACCCAACCCAACCTAACCTAACCTAACCTAACCCAACCCATCCCAACCCAACCTAACCTAACCTAACCTAACCCAACCTAACCTAACCTAACCTAACCTAACCTAACGATGGTTGCAAGCGCTTTCACATTAGATATCGCAGTTCCCGACTTGTAATGGTGAAAAACACTGCATCTCACTAAGTGACATTGTTTAATGCGGTTTTACGACGGTTCATATCTTAACCTAACCTAACCTAACTTAACCTTACCTAACCTAACTTAACCTAACTTAACCCAACCTAACTTAACCTAACCTAAGCTAACCTAACCTAACCCAACCCAACCCAACCCAACCTAACCTAACCTAACCTAACCTAACCCAACCCAACCCAACCCAATCTAACCTAACCTAACCTAACCTAACCCAACCCAACCCAACCTAACCTAAACTAACCTAACCTAACCTAACCTAACCTAACCCAACCCAACCTAACCTAACCTAGCCTAACCCAACCGAACCTAACCTAACCTAACCCAACCTAACCTAACCTAACATAACCTAACCTAACCCAGCCCAACCCAACCCAACCTAACCTAACCTAACCTAACCAAACCTAACCTAACCTAACCTTACCTAACCTAACCTAACCTAACGTAACATAACCTAACCTAACCTAACGTAACCTAACCTAACCTAACCTAACGTAACGTAACCTAACCTAACCTAACCTAACCCAACCTAACCCAACCCAACCCAACCCAACCTTAACCCAACCCAACCCAACCCAACCTAACCTAACCTAACCTAACGATGGTTGCAAGCGCTTTCACATTAGATATCGCAGTTCCCGACTTGTAATGGTGAAAAACACTGCATCTCACTAAGTGACATTGTTTAATGCGGTTTTACGACGGTTCATATCTTAACCTAACCTAAACTAACCTAACCTTACCTAACCTAACTTAACCTAACCTAACTTAACCTAACCTAACCTAACCTAACCTAACCCAACCCAACCCAACCTAACCTAACCTAACCTAACCTAACCCAACCCAACCCAACCCAACCCAACCTAACCTAACCTAACCTAACCTAACCTTACCTAACCTAACGATGGTTGCAAGCGCTTTCACATTAGATATCGCAGTTCCCGACTTGTAATGGTGAAAAACACTGCATCTCACTAACTGACATTGTTTAATGCGGTTTTACGACGGTTCATATCTTAACCTAACCTAACCTAACTTAACCTTACCTAACCTAACTTAACCTAACTTAACCTAACCTAACTTAACCTAACCTAAGCTAACCTAACCTAACCCAACCCAACCCAACCCAACCTAACCTAACCTAACCTAACCTAACCCAACCCAACCCAACCCAACCTAACCTCACCTAACCTAACGTAACCCAACCCAACCCAACCTAACCTAAACTAACCTAACCCAACCCAACCTAACCTAACCTAACCTAACCTAACCCAACCCAACCCAACCTAACCTAACCTAACCCAACCTAACCTAAGCTAACCTAACCTAACCCAACCCAACCCAATCTAACCTAACCTAACCTAACAAAACCTAACCTAACCTAACCTAACCTTACCTAACCTAACCTAACCTAACTTAACGTAACCTAACCTAACCTAACCTAACGTAACATAACCTAACCTAACATAACCTAACCTAACGTAACCTAACCTACCCTAACCTAACCTAACCTAACTCAACCTAACCTAACCCAACCCAACCCAACCTAACCTAATCCAACCCAAACCAACCTAAACTAACCTAACCTAACCTAACGACGGTTGCAAGCGCTTTGACATTAGATATCGCAGTTCCCGAATTGTAATGGTGAAAAACACTGCACCTCACTAAGTGACATTGTTTAATGCGGTTTTACGACGGTTCATATCTTAACCTAACCTAACATTCGCACTTGTATCTAAAAACGCTCTGTTACACTGTTTCGTTCACAATTACGATATCTGCATAACCTCACAGTTTTTCAGCAACTTATTGCGGTACAGAACGCTGTATCTTGCTAAATGACATCGTTCTTTAAGGTTTCACGAACCTTGCATGCGCTTTAACGAGAATATCACAATATAGCAGTTTCGCACTTGTAACGGTACAACACGCAGTATCTGGCTTGTTCACGCCGTTTTGTATGCTTTAGCTTTTCACCTATCGCAGTTTCGTACATGCAATAAAACAACACTATCTCGTTAGATGACGTCCTTTTTGGTGGTTTCACGACGCTACCTAGCTTAAACTAACATAACTCAACCTAACATAACCTTCGCACTTCTATCGTTAGAAAACATTTTACTCGCTACTTTACAATGCTTTCTACAACATTACGACCGTTTCATGCGATTTAACATAAGATATCGCAGTTCCCGACTTGTAATGGTGAAGAACACTGCATCTCACTAAGTGACATTGTTTATTGCGGTTTTACGACGGTTCATATCTTAACCTAACCCAACCATCGCACTTGTATCTAAAAACGCTCTATTACACTGTTTCGTTCATAATTACAATATTTGCATAACCTCACAGTTTTTCACAAAGTTATTGCAGTACAGAGTGCTGTATCTCGCTAAATGACTTCGTTGTTTAAGATTTCACGATGCTTGCATGCGCTTTAACGAGAATATCACAATATAGCAGTTTCGCACTTGTAACGGTACAACACGCAATGTCTGGCTTGTTCGTGCCGTTTTGTGTGTTTTCACATTTCACCTTTTGCAGTTTCGTACATGCAATAAAACAACACTATCTCGTTAGATGACGTCCTTTTTGGTGGTTTCACGACGCTACCTAGCTTAAACTAACATAACTCAACCTAACATAACCTTCGCACTTCTATCGTTAGAAAACGCTTTACTTGCTACTTTACAATGATCTCTACGACATTACGACAGTTTCATGCGCCTTCACATTAGATATCGCAGTTCCCGACTTGTAATGGTGAAAAACAATGCATCTCACTAAGTGACATTGTTTAATGCGGCTTTACGACGGTTCATATCTTAACCTAACCTAACATTCGCACCTGTATCTAAAAACGCTCTATTACACTGTTTCGTTCACAATTACGATATTTGCATGACCTCACAGTTTTTCACGAACCTATTACAGTACAGAACGCTGTATATCGCTAATTGACATCATTCTTTAAGGTTTCACGATGCTTGCATGCGCTTTAACGAGAATATCACAATATAGCAGTTTCGCACTTGTAACGGTACAACACGCAATGTCTGGCTTGTTCGTGCCGTTTTGTGTGCTTTCACATTTCACCTTTTGCAGTTTCGTACATGCAATAAAACAACACTATCTCGTTAGATGACGTCCTTTTTTGGTGGTTTCACGACGCTACCTAGCTTAAACTAACATAACTCAACCTAACATAACCTTCGCACTTCTATCGTTAGAAAACGTTTTACTCGCTACTTTACAATGCTCTCTACAACATTACGACGGTTTCATGCGCTTTCACATTAGATATCGCAGTTCCAGACTTGTAATGGTGAAAAACACTGCATCTCACTAAGTGACATTCTTTTGTGCGGTTTTATGACGGTTCATATCTTAACCTAACCTAACATTCGCACTTGTATCTCAAAACGCTCTATTACACTGTTTCGTTCACAATTACGATATTTGCATCACCTCACAGTTTTTCACCAACCTATTACAGTACAGAACGCTGTATCTCGCTAAATGACATCATTCTTTAAGGTTTCACGTTGCTTGCATGCGCTTTAACGAGAATAGCACAACATAGCAGTTTCGCACTTGTAACGGTACAACACGCAGTATTTAGCTTGTTCATGCCGTTTTGTGTGCTTTCACATTTCACCTATCACAGTTTCGTACCCACAATAAAACAACACTATCTCCTTAGATGACGTCGTTTTTAGTGGTTTCACGACACTACCTAGCTTAAACTAACATAAGTGCACCTAACATATCCTTCGCACTTCTATCGTTAGAAAACGCTTTACTCGCTACTTTACATTGCTTTCTACAACATTACGACGGTTTCAAGCGCTTTCACATTAGATATCGCAGTTCCCGATTTGTAATGGTGAAAAACACTGCATCTCACTAAGTGACATTCTTTAATGCGGTTTTACGACGGTTCATATCTTAACCTAACCTAACCTAACCTTACCTAACCTAACTTAACCTAACCTAACCTAACTTAACCTAACCTAACCTAACCTAAACCAACCCAAACCAACCCAACCTAATCTAACCTAGCGTAACCTAACCCAACCCAACCCAACCTAACCTAACCTAACCTAACCTAACCCAACCCAACCCAACCTAACCTAAACTAACCTAACCAAACCTAACCTAACCCAACCCAACCCAACCTAACCTAACCTAACCTAACCCAACCCAACCCAACCCAACCTAACCTAACCTAACCTAACCTAACCCAACCTAACCTAACCTAACCTAACCTAACCTAACCCAACCCAACCCAACCCAACC
Source organism: Rhipicephalus microplus (assembly GCF_043290135.1). Lineage (NCBI taxonomy): Eukaryota > Metazoa > Arthropoda > Arachnida > Ixodida > Ixodidae > Rhipicephalus > Rhipicephalus microplus. The sequence goes on from NC_134710.1 coordinate 511,212,383, forward strand.
TAACCTAACCTAACCTAACGATGGTTGCAAGCGCTTTCACATTAGATATCGCAGTTCCCGACTTATAATGGTGAAAAACACTGCATCTCACTAAGTGACATTGTTTATAGCGGTTTTACGACGGTTCATATCTTAACCTAACCTAAACTAACCTAACCTTACCTAACCTAACTTAACCTAACCTAACTTAACCTAACCTAACCTAACCTAACCTAACCCAACCCAACCCAACCCAACCTAACCTAACCTAACCTAACCTAACCCAACCCAACCCAACCCAACCCAACCTAACCTAACCTAACCTAACCTAACCTAACCTAACCTAACCTAACCTAACCTAACGATGGTTGCAAGCGCTTTCACATTAGATATCGCAGTTCCCGACTTGTAATGGTGAAAAACACTGCATCTCACTAAGTGACATTGTTTAATGCGGTTTTACGACGGTTCATATCTTAACCTAACCTAACCTAACTTAACCTTACCTAACCTAACTTAACCTAACTTAACCTAACCTAACTTAACCTAACCTAAGCTAACCTAACCTAACCCAACCCAACCCAACCCAACCTAACCTAACCTAACCTAACCTAACCTAACCCAACACAACCCAACCCAACCTAACCTAACCTAACCTAACCCAACCCAACCCAACCTAACCTAAACTAACCTAACCTAACCTAACCTAACCTAACCCAACCCAACCTAACCTAACCTAACCTAACCCAACCGAACCTAACCTAACCTAACCTAACCTAACCCAACCTAACCTAACCTAACATAACCTAACCTAACCCAGCCCAACCCAACCCAACCTAACCTAACCTAACCTAACCAAACCTAACCTAACCTAACCTAACCTAACCTTACCTAACCTCACCTAACGTAACATAACCTAACCTAACCTAACGTAACCTAACCTAACCTAACGTAACGTAACCTAACCTAACCTAACCTAACCCAACCTAACCCAACCCAACCCAACCCAACCTAACCTAATCCAACCCAAACCAACCTAACCTAACCTAACGACGGTTGCAAGCGCTTTCACATTAGATATCGCAGTTCCCGACTTGTAATGGTGAAAAACACTGCATCTCACTAAGTGACATTGTTTATTGCGGTTTTAGGACGGTTCATATCTTAACCTAACCTAACATTCGCACTTGTATCTCAAAACGCTCTATTACACTGTTTCGTTCACAATTACGATATTTGCATGGCCTCACAGTTTTTCACCAACTTATTACAGTACAGAACGCTGTATCTCGCTAAATGACATCATTCTTTAAGGTTTCACAATGCTTGCATGCGCTTTACCGAGAATATCACAACATAGCAGTTTCGCACTTGTAACGGTACAACACGCAGTATTTGGCTTGTTCATGCCGTTTTGTGTGCTTTCACAACATTTCACCTATCGCAGTTTCGTACTCGAAATAAAACAACACTATCTCGTTAGATGACGTCGTTTTTGGTGGTTTCACGACGCTACCTAGCTTAAACTAAGATAACTCAACCTAAAATAACCTTCGCATTTCTCTCGTTAGAAAACGTATTACTCGCTACTTTACATTGCTTTTTACAACTTTACCGCGGTTTCAAGCACTTTCACATTACATATCGCAGTTCCCGACTTGTAATGGTGAAAAACACTGCATCTCACTAAGTGACATTGTTTAATGCGGTTTTACGACGGTTCATATCTTAACCTAACCTAACCTAACCTAACCTTACCAAACCTAACCTAACTTAACCTAACCTAACCTAACTTAACCTAACCTAACCTAACCTAACCCAACCCAAACCAACCCAACCCAACCCAACCTAATCTAACCGAACGTAAGCTAACCCAACCCAACCCAACCCAACCCAACCTAACCTAACCTAACCTAACCTAACCCAACCCAACCCAACCTAACCTAACCTAACCCAACCTAACCTAACCTAACCTAACCCAACCCAACCCAATCTAACCTAACCTAACCTAACAAAACCTAACCTAACCTAACCTAACCTTACCTTACCTAACCTAACCTAACCTAACGTAACCTAACCTAACCTAACCTAACGTAACATAACCTAACCTAACATAACCTAACCTAACGTAACCTAACCTACCCTAACCTAACCTAACCTAACTCAACCTAACCTAACCCAACCCAACCCAACCCAACCTAACCTAATCCAACCCAAACCAACCTAAACTAACCTAACCTAACCTAACGACGGTTGCAAGCGCTTTGACATTAGATATCGCAGTTCCCGAATTGTAATGGTGAAAAACACTGCACCTCACTAAGTGACATTGTTTAATGCGGTTTTACGACGGTTCATATCTTAACCTAACCTAACATTCGCACTTGTATCTAAAAACGCTCTGTTACACTGTTTCGTTCACAATTACGATATCTGCATAACCTCACAGTTTTTCAGCAACTTATTGCGGTACAGAACGCTGTATCTTGCTAAATGACATCGTTCTTTAAGGTTTCACGAACCTTGCATGCGCTTTAACGAGAATATCACAATATAGCAGTTTCGCACTTGTAACGGTACAACACGCAGTATCTGGCTTGTTCACGCCGTTTTGTATGCTTTAGCTTTTCACCTATCGCAGTTTCGTACATGCAATAAAACAACACTATCTCGTTAGATGACGTCCTTTTTGGTGGTTTCACGACGCTACCTAGCTTAAACTAACATAACTCAACCTAACATAACCTTCGCACTTCTATCGTTAGAAAACATTTTACTCGCTACTTTACAATGCTTTCTACAACATTACGACCGTTTCATGCGATTTAACATAAGATATCGCAGTTCCCGACTTGTAATGGTGAAGAACACTGCATCTCACTAAGTGACATTGTTTATTGCGGTTTTACGACGGTTCATATCTTAACCTAACCCAACCATCGCACTTGTATCTAAAAACGCTCTATTACACTGTTTCGTTCATAATTACAATATTTGCATAACCTCACAGTTTTTCACAAACTTATTGCAGTACAGAGTGCTGTATCTCGCTAAATGACTTCGTTGTTTAAGATTTCACGATGCTTGCATGCGCTTTAACGAGAATAACACAATATAGCAGTTTCGCACTTGTAACGGTACAACACGCAATGTCTGGCTTGTTCGTGCCGTTTTGTGTGCTTTCACATTTCACCTTTTGCAGTTTCGTACATGCAATAAAACAACACTATCTCGTTAGATGACGTCCTTTTTGGTGGTTTCACGACACTACCTAGCTTAAACTAACATAACTCAACCTAACATAACCTTCGCACTTCTATCGTTAGAAAACGCTTTACTTGCTAATTTACAATGATCTCTACGACATTACGACAGTTTCATGCGCCTTCACAATAGATATCGCAGTTCCCGACTTGTAATGGTGAAAAACAATGCATCTCACTAAGTGACATTGTTTAATGCGGTTTTACGACGGTTCATATCTTAACCTAACCTAACATTCGCACCTGTATCTAAAAACGCTCTATTACACTGTTTCGTTCACAATTAAGATATTTGCATGACCTCACAGTTTTTCACGAACCTATTACAGTACAGAACGCTGTATATCGCTAATTGACATCATTCTTTAAGGTTTCACGATGCTTGCATGCGCTTTAACGAGAATATCACAATATAGCAGTTTCGCACTTGTAACGGTACAACACGCAATGTCTGGCTTGTTCGTGCCGTTTTGTGTGCTTTCACATTTCACCTTTTGCAGTTTCGTACATGCAATAAAACAACACTATCTCGTTAGATGACGTCCTTTTTTGGTGGTTTCACGACGCTACCTAGCTTAAACTAACATAACTCAACCTAACATAACCTTCGCACTTCTATCGTTAGAAAACGTTTTACTCGGTACTTTACAATGCTCTCTACAACATTACGACGGTTTCATGCGCTTTCACATTAGATATCGCAGTTCCCGACTTGTAATGGTGAAAAACACTGCATCTCACTAAGTGACATTCTTTAATGCGGTTTTATGACGGTTCATATCTTAACCTAACCTAACATTCGCACTTGTATCTCAAAACGCTCTATTACACTGTTTCGTTCACAATTACGATATTTGCATGAACTCACAGTTTTTCACCAACTTATTACAGTACGGAACGCTGTATCTCGCTAAATGACATCATTCTTTAAGGTTTCACGATGCTTGCATGCGCTTTAACGAGAATAGCACAACATAGCAGTTTCGCACTTGTAACGGTACAACACGCAGTATTTAGCTTGTTCATGCCGTTTTGTGTGCTTTCACAACTTTTCACCTATCGCAGTTTCGTACTCACAATAAAACAACACTATCTCCTTAGATGACGTCGTTTTTGGTGGTTTCACGACGCTACCTAGCTTAAACTAACATAAGTGCACCTAACATATCCTTCGCACTTCTATCGTTAGAAAACGCTTTACTCGCCACTTTACATTGCTTTCTACAACATTACGACGGTTTCAAGCGCTTTCACATTAGATATCGCAGTTCCCGACTTGTAATGGTGAAAAACACTGCATCTCACTAAGTGACATTCTTTAATGCGGTTTTACGACGGTTCATATCTTAACCTAACCTAACCTAACTTAACCTTACCTAACCTAACTTACCCTAACCTAACCTAACTTAACCTAATCTAACCTAACTTAAACCAACCCAAACCAACCCAACCTAATCTAACCTAGCGTAACCTAACCCAACCCAACCCAACCTAACATAACCTAACCTAACCTAACCCAACCCAACCCAACCTAACCTAAACTAACCTAACCAAACCTAACCTAACCCAACCCAACCTAACCTAACCTAACCTAACCCAACCCAACCCAACCCAACCCAACCTAACCTAACCTAACCTAACCCAACCTAACCTAACCTAACCTAACCTAACCTAACCCAACCCAACCCAACCCAACCCAACCCAACCTAACCTAACCTAACCTAACAAAACCTAATCTAATTTTACCTAACCTAACCTAACGTAACCTAACCTAACCTAACCTAACGTAACATAACCTAACCTAACATAACCTAACCTACCCTAACCTAACCTAACCTAACTCAACCTAACCCAACCCAACCCAACCTAACCTAATCCAACCCAAACCAACCCAAACCAACCTAACCTAACCTAACCTAACCTAACCCAACCTAACCCAACCGAACTCAACCCAACCAAACTTAACCTAATCCAACCCAAACCAACCTAACCTAACCTAACCTAACCTAACGACGGTTGCAAGCGCTTTGACATTAGATATCGCAGTTCCCGAATTGTAATGGTGAAAAACACTGTATCTATAAGTGACATTGTTCAATGCGGTTTTACGACCGTTCATATCTTAACCTAACCTAACATTCGCACTTGTATCTAAAAACGCTCTATTACACTTTTTCGTTCACAATTAAGATATTTGCATGACCTCACAGTTTTTCACCAACCTATTACAGTACAGAACGCTGTATATCGCTAAATGACATCGTTCTTTAAGGTTTCACGATGCTTGCATGCGCTTTAACGAGAATATCACAATATAGCAGTTTCGAACTTGTAACGGTACAACACGCAGTACCTGGTTTTTCATGCCGTTTTGTGTCATTTCACAATATTTCACCTATCGCAGTTTCGTAGTCGCAATAAATCAACACTATCTCGTTAGATGACGTCGTTTTTGGTGGTTACACGACGCTACCTAGCTTAAACTAACTCAACCTAACATAACCTTCGCACTTATATCGTGAGAAAACGTTTTACTCGCTACTTTACAATGCTTTCTACAACATTACGACCGTTTCATGCGATTTAACATAAGATATCGCAGTTCCCGACTTGTAATGGTGAAAAACACTGCATCTCACTAAGTGACATTGTTTAATGCGGTTTTACGACGGTTCATATCTTAACCTAACCTAACCTAACTTAACCTTACCTAACCTAACTTAACCTAACTTAACCTAACCTAACTTAACCTAACCTAAGCTAACCTAACCTAACCCAACCCAACCCAACCCAACCTAACCTAACCTAACCTAACCTAACCCAACACAACCCAACCCAACCTAACCTAACCTAACCTAACCCAACCCAACCCAACCTAACCTAAACTAACCTAACCTAACCTAACCTAACCTAACCCAACCCAACCTAACCTAACCTAACCGAACCCAACCGAACCTAACCTAACCTAACCTAACCTAACCCAACCTAACCTAACCTAACATAACCTAACCTAACCCAGCCCAACCCAACCCAACCTAACCTAACCTAACCTAACCAAACCTAACCTAACCTAACCTAACCTAACCTTACCTAACCTAACCTAACGTAACATAACCTAACCTAACCTAACGTAACCTAACCTAACCTAACGTAACGTAACCTAACCTAACCTAACCTAACCCAACCTAACCCAACCCAACCCAACCCAACCTAACCTAATCCAACCCAAACCAACCTAACCTAACCTAACGACGGTTGCAAGCGCTTTCACATTAGATATCGCAGTTCCCGACTTGTAATGGTGAAAAACACTGCATCTCACTAAGTGACATTGTTTATTGCGGTTTTAGGACGGTTCATATCTTAACCTAACCTAACATTCGCACTTGTATCTCAAAACGCTCTATTACACTGTTTCGTTCACAATTACGATATTTGCATGGCCTCACAGTTTTTCACCAACTTATTACAGTACAGAACGCTGTATCTCGCTAAATGACATCATTCTTTAAGGTTTCACAATGCTTGCATGCGCTTTACCGAGAATATCACAACATAGCAGTTTCGCACTTGTAACGGTACAACACGCAGTATTTGGCTTGTTCATGCCGTTTTGTGTGCTTTCACAACATTTCACCTATCGCAGTTTTGTACTCGAAATAAAACAACACTATCTCGTTAGATGACGTCGTTTTTTGTGGTTTCACGACGCTACCTAGCTTAAACTAAGATAACTCAACCTAAAATAACCTTCGCATTTCTCTCGTTAGAAAACGTATTACTCGCTACTTTACATTGCTTTTTACAACTTTACCGCGGTTTCAAGCGCTTTCACATTACATATCGCAGTTCCCGACTTGTAATGGTGAAAAACACTGCATCTCACTAAGTGACATTGTTTAATGCGGTTTTACGACGGTTCATATCTTAACCTAACCTAACCTAACCTAACCTTACCAAACCTAACCTAACTTAACCTAACCTAACCTAACTTAACCTAACCTAACCTAACCTAACCCAACCCAAACCAACCCAACCCAACCCAACCTAATCTAACCGAACGTAAGCTAACCCAACCCAACCCAACCCAACCCAACCTAACCTAACCTAACCTAACCTAACCCAACCCAACCCAACCTAACCTAACCTAACCCAACCTAACCTAACCTAACCTAACCCAACCCAACCCAATCTAACCTAACCTAACCTAACAAAACCTAACCTAACCTAACCTAACCTTACCTTACCTAACCTAACCTAACCTAACGTAACCTAACCTAACCTAACCTAACGTAACATAACCTAACCTAACATAACCTAACCTAACGTAACCTAACCTACCCTAACCTAACCTAACCTAACTCAACCTAACCTAACCCAACCCAACCCAACCCAACCTAACCTAATCCAACCCAAACCAACCTAAACTAACCTAACCTAACCTAACGACGGTTGCAAGCGCTTTGACATTAGATATCGCAGTTCCCGAATTGTAATGGTGAAAAACACTGCACCTCACTAAGTGACATTGTTTAATGCGGTTTTACGACGGTTCATATCTTAACCTAACCTAACATTCGCACTTGTATCTAAAAACGCTCTGTTACACTGTTTCGTTCACAATTACGATATCTGCATAACCTCACAGTTTTTCAGCAACTTATTGCGGTACAGAACGCTGTATCTTGCTAAATGACATCGTTCTTTAAGGTTTCACGAACCTTGCATGCGCTTTAACGAGAATATCACAATATAGCAGTTTCGCACTTGTAACGGTACAACACGCAGTATCTGGCTTGTTCACGCCGTTTTGTATGCTTTAGCTTTTCACCTATCGCAGTTTCGTACATGCAATAAAACAACACTATCTCGTTAGATGACGTCCTTTTTGGTGGTTTCACGACGCTACCTAGCTTAAACTAACATAACTCAACCTAACATAACCTTCGCACTTCTATCGTTAGAAAACATTTTACTCGCTACTTTACAATGCTTTCTACAACATTACGACCGTTTCATGCGATTTAACATAAGATATCGCAGTTCCCGACTTGTAATGGTGAAGAACACTGCATCTCACTAAGTGACATTGTTTATTGCGGTTTTACGACGGTTCATATCTTAACCTAACCCAACCATCGCACTTGTATCTAAAAACGCTCTATTACACTGTTTCGTTCATAATTACAATATTTGCATAACCTCACAGTTTTTCACAAACTTATTGCAGTACAGAGTGCTGTATCTCGCTAAATGACTTCGTTGTTTAAGATTTCACGATGCTTGCATGCGCTTTAACGAGAATAACACAATATAGCAGTTTCGCACTTGTAACGGTACAACACGCAATGTCTGGCTTGTTCGTGCCGTTTTGTGTGCTTTCACATTTCACCTTTTGCAGTTTCGTACATGCAATAAAACAACACTATCTCGTTAGATGACGTCCTTTTTGGTGGTTTCACGACACTACCTAGCTTAAACTAACATAACTCAACCTAACATAACCTTCGCACTTCTATCGTTAGAAAACGCTTTACTTGCTACTTTACAATGATCTCTACGACATTACGACAGTTTCATGCGCCTTCACAATAGATATCGCAGTTCCCGACTTGTAATGGTGAAAAACAATGCATCTCACTAAGTGACATTGTTTAATGCGGTTTTACGACGGTTCATATCTTAACCTAACCTAACATTCGCACCTGTATCTAAAAACGCTCTATTACACTGTTTCGTTCACAATTAAGATATTTGCATGACCTCACAGTTTTTCACGAACCTATTACAGTACAGAACGCTGTATATCGCTAATTGACATCATTCTTTAAGGTTTCACGATGCTTGCATGCGCTTTAACGAGAATATCACAATATAGCAGTTTCGCACTTGTAACGGTACAACACGCAATGTCTGGCTTGTTCGTGCCGTTTTGTGTGCTTTCACATTTCACCTTTTGCAGTTTCGTACATGCAATAAAACAACACTATCTCGTTAGATGACGTCCTTTTTTGGTGGTTTCACGACGCTACCTAGCTTAAACTAACATAACTCAACCTAACATAACCTTCGCACTTCTATCGTTAGAAAACGTTTTACTCGGTACTTTACAATGCTCTCTACAACATTACGACGGTTTCATGCGCTTTCACATTAGATATCGCAGTTCCCGACTTGTAATGGTGAAAAACACTGCATCTCACTAAGTGACATTCTTTAATGCGGTTTTATGACGGTTCATATCTTAACCTAACCTAACATTCGCACTTGTATCTCAAAACGCTCTATTACACTGTTTCGTTCACAATTACGATATTTGCATGAACTCACAGTTTTTCACCAACTTATTACAGTACGGAACGCTGTATCTCGCTAAATGACATCATTCTTTAAGGTTTCACGATGCTTGCATGCGCTTTAACGAGAATAGCACAACATAGCAGTTTCGCACTTGTAACGGTACAACACGCAGTATTTAGCTTGTTCATGCCGTTTTGTGTGCTTTCACAACTTTTCACCTATCGCAGTTTCGTACTCACAATAAAACAACACTATCTCCTTAGATGACGTCGTTTTTGGTGGTTTCACGACGCTACCTAGCTTAAACTAACATAAGTGCACCTAACATATCCTTCGCACTTCTATCGTTAGAAAACGCTTTACTCGCCACTTTACATTGCTTTCTACAACATTACGACGGTTTCAAGCGCTTTCACATTAGATATCGCAGTTCCCGACTTGTAATGGTGAAAAACACTGCATCTCACTAAGTGACATTCTTTAATGCGGTTTTACGACGGTTCATATCTTAACCTAACCTAACCTAACTTAACCTTACCTAACCTAACTTACCCTAACCTAACCTAACTTAACCTAACCTAACCTAACTTAAACCAACCCAAACCAACCCAACCTAATCTAACCTAGCGTAACCTAACCCAACCCAACCCAACCTAACCTAACCTAACCTAACCTAACCCAACCCAACCCAACCTAACCTAAACTAACCTAACCAAACCTAACCTAACCCAACCCAACCTAACCTAACCTAACCTAACCCAACCCAACCCAACCCAACCCAACCTAACCTAACCTAACCTAACCCAACCTAACCTAACCTAACCTAACCTAACCTAACCCAACCCAACCCAACCCAACCCAACCTAACCTAACCTAACCTAACAAAACCTAATCTAATTTTACCTAACCTAACCTAACGTAACCTAACCTAACCTAACCTAACGTAACATAACCTAACCTAACATAACCTAACCTACCCTAACCTAACCTAACCTAACTCAACCTAACCCAACCCAACCCAACCTAACCTAATCCAACCCAAACCAACCCAAACCAACCTAACCTAACCTAACCTAACCTAACCCAACCTAACCCAACCGAACTCAACCCAACCAAACTTAACCTAATCCAACCCAAACCAACCTAACCTAACCTAACCTAACCTAACGACGGTTGCAAGCGCTTTGACATTAGATATCGCAGTTCCCGAATTGTAATGGTGAAAAACACTGTATCTATAAGTGACATTGTTCAATGCGGTTTTACGACCGTTCATATCTTAACCTAACCTAACATTCGCACTTGTATCTAAAAACGCTCTATTACACTTTTTCGTTCACAATTAAGATATTTGCATGACCTCACAGTTTTTCACCAACCTATTACAGTACAGAACGCTGTATATCGCTAAATGACATCGTTCTTTAAGGTTTCACGATGCTTGCATGCGCTTTAACGAGAATATCACAATATAGCAGTTTCGAACTTGTAACGGTACAACACGCAGTACCTGGTTTTTCATGCCGTTTTGTGTCATTTCACAATATTTCACCTATCGCAGTTTCGTAGTCGCAATAAATCAACACTATCTCGTTAGATGACGTCGTTTTTGGTGGTTACACGACGCTACCTAGCTTAAACTAACTCAACCTAACATAACCTTCGCACTTATATCGTGAGAAAACGTTTTACTCGCTACTTTACAATGCTTTCTACAACATTACGACCGTTTCATGCGATTTAACATAAGATATCGCAGTTCCCGACTTGTAATGGTGAAAAACACTGCATCTCACTAAGTGACATTGTTTATTGCGGTTTTACGACGGTTCATATCTTAACCTAACCTAACCTAACCTAACCTAACCTAACGCAACCTTACCTAACCTAATCTAACCTAACCTAACCAAACTTAACCTAACCTAACCTAACCTAACCTAACCCAACCCAACCCAAACCAACCCAACCCAACCTAACGTAACCTAACCTAACCTAACCCAACCCAACCCAACCCAACCTAACCTAACCTAACCTAACCCAACCTAACCTAACCTAACCTAACCTAACCCAACCCAACCCAACCCAACCTAACCTAACCTAACCTAACAAAACCTAACCTAACCTTACCTAACCTTACCTAACCTAACCTAACGTAACCTAACCTAACCTAACGCAACATAACCTAACCTAACATAACCTAACCTAACGTAACCTAACCTACCCTAACCTAACCTAACTCAACCTAACCCAACCCAACCCAACCCAACCTAACCTAATGCAACCCAAACCAACCCAAACCAACCTAACCTAACCTAACCTAACCTAACCCAACCTAACCCAACCCAACTCAACCCAACCCAACTTAACCTAATCCAACCCAAACCAACCTAACCTAACCTAACCTAACCTAACCTAACGACGGTTGCAAGCGCTTTGACATTAGATATCGCAGTTCCCGAATTGTAATGGTGAAAAACACTGTATCTATAAGTGACATTGTTCAACGCGGTTTTACGACGGTTCATATCTTAACCTAACCCAACCATCGCACTCGTATCTAAAAACGCTCTATTACACTGTTTCGTTCATAATTACGATATTTGCACAACCTCACAGTTTTTCACAAACTTATTGCAGTACAGAGTGCTGTATCTCGCTAAATGACTTCGTTGTTTGAGGTTTCACGATGCTTGCATGCGCTTTAACGAGAATATCACAAAATAGCAGTTTCGCACTTGTAACGGTACAACACGCAATGTCTGGCTTGTTCGTGCCGTTTTGTGTGCTTTCACATTTCACCTTTTGCAGTTTCGTACATGCAATAAAACAACACTATCTCGTTAGATGACGTCCTTTTTGGTGGTTTCACGACACTACCTAGCTTAAACTAACATAACTCAACCTAACATAACCTTCGCACTTCTATCGTTAGAAAACGCTTTACTTGCTACTTTACAATGATCTCTACGACATTACGACAGTTTCATGCGCCTTCACAATAGATATCGCAGTTCCCGACTTGTAATGGTGAAAAACAATGCATCTCACTAAGTGACATTGTTTAATGCGGTTTTACGACGGTTCATATCTTAACCTAACCTAACATTCGCACCTGTATCTAAAAACGCTCTATTACACTGTTTCGTTCACAATTAAGATATTTGCATGACCTCACAGTTTTTCACGAACCTATTACAGTACAGAACGCTGTATATCGCTAATTGACATCATTCTTTAAGGTTTCACGATGCTTGCATGCGCTTTAACGAGAATATCACAATATAGCAGTTTCGCACTTGTAACGGTACAACACGCAATGTCTGGCTTGTTCGTGCCGTTTTGTGTGCTTTCACATTTCACCTTTTGCAGTTTCGTACATGCAATAAAACAACACTATCTCGTTAGATGACGTCCTTTTTTGGTGGTTTCACGACGCTACCTAGCTTAAACTAACATAACTCAACCTAACATAACCTTCGCACTTCTATCGTTAGAAAACGTTTTACTCGGTACTTTACAATGCTCTCTACAACATTACGACGGTTTCATGCGCTTTCACATTAGATATCGCAGTTCCCGACTTGTAATGGTGAAAAACACTGCATCTCACTAAGTGACATTCTTTAATGCGGTTTTATGACGGTTCATATCTTAACCTAACCTAACATTCGCACTTGTATCTCAAAACGCTCTATTACACTGTTTCGTTCACAATTACGATATTTGCATGAACTCACAGTTTTTCACCAACTTATTACAGTACGGAACGCTGTATCTCGCTAAATGACATCATTCTTTAAGGTTTCACGATGCTTGCATGCGCTTTAACGAGAATAGCACAACATAGCAGTTTCGCACTTGTAACGGTACAACACGCAGTATTTAGCTTGTTCATGCCGTTTTGTGTGCTTTCACAACTTTTCACCTATCGCAGTTTCGTACTCACAATAAAACAACACTATCTCCTTAGATGACGTCGTTTTTGGTGGTTTCACGACGCTACCTAGCTTAAACTAACATAAGTGCACCTAACATATCCTTCGCACTTCTATCGTTAGAAAACGCTTTACTCGCCACTTTACATTGCTTTCTACAACATTACGACGGTTTCAAGCGCTTTCACATTAGATATCGCAGTTCCCGACTTGTAATGGTGAAAAACACTGCATCTCACTAAGTGACATTCTTTAATGCGGTTTTACGACGGTTCATATCTTAACCTAACCTAACCTAACTTAACCTTACCTAACCTAACTTACCCTAACCTAACCTAACTTAACCTAACCTAACCTAACTTAAACCAACCCAAACCAACCCAACCTAATCTAACCTAGCGTAACCTAACCCAACCCAACCCAACCTAACCTAACCTAACCTAACCTAACCCAACCCAACCCAACCTAACCTAAACTAACCTAACCAAACCTAACCTAACCCAACCCAACCTAACCTAACCTAACCTAACCCAACCCAACCCAACCCAACCCAACCTAACCTAACCTAACCTAACCCAACCTAACCTAACCTAACCTAACCTAACCCAACCCAACCCAACCCAACCCAACCCAACCTAACCTAACCTAACCTAACAAAACCTAATCTAATTTTACCTAACCTAACCTAACGTAACCTAACCTAACCTAACCTAACGTAACATAACCTAACCTAACATAACCTAACCTACCCTAACCTAACCTAACCTAACTCAACCTAACCCAACCCAACCCAACCTAACCTAATCCAACCCAAACCAACCCAAACCAACCTAACCTAACCTAACCTAACCTAACCCAACCTAACCCAACCGAACTCAACCCAACCAAACTTAACCTAATCCAACCCAAACCAACCTAACCTAACCTAACCTAACCTAACGACGGTTGCAAGCGCTTTGACATTAGATATCGCAGTTCCCGAATTGTAATGGTGAAAAACACTGTATCTATAAGTGACATTGTTCAATGCGGTTTTACGACCGTTCATATCTTAACCTAACCTAACATTCGCACTTGTATCTAAAAACGCTCTATTACACTTTTTCGTTCACAATTAAGATATTTGCATGACCTCACAGTTTTTCACCAACCTATTACAGTACAGAACGCTGTATATCGCTAAATGACATCGTTCTTTAAGGTTTCACGATGCTTGCATGCGCTTTAACGAGAATATCACAATATAGCAGTTTCGAACTTGTAACGGTACAACACGCAGTACCTGGTTTTTCATGCCGTTTTGTGTCATTTCACAATATTTCACCTATCGCAGTTTCGTAGTCGCAATAAATCAACACTATCTCGTTAGATGACGTCGTTTTTGGTGGTTACACGACGCTACCTAGCTTAAACTAACTCAACCTAACATAACCTTCGCACTTATATCGTGAGAAAACGTTTTACTCGCTACTTTACAATGCTTTCTACAACATTACGACCGTTTCATGCGATTTAACATAAGATATCGCAGTTCCCGACTTGTAATGGTGAAAAACACTGCATCTCACTAAGTGACATTGTTTATTGCGGTTTTACGACGGTTCATATCTTAACCTAACCTAACCTAACCTAACCTAACCTAACGCAACCTTACCTAACCTAATCTAACCTAACCTAACCAAACTTAACCTAAGCTAACCTAACCTAACCTAACCCAACCCAACCCAAACCAACCCAACCCAACCTAACGTAACCTAACCTAACCTAACCCAACCCAACCCAACCCAACCTAACCTAACCTAACCTAACCCAACCTAACCTAACCTAACCTAACCTAACCCAACCCAACCCAACCCAACCTAACCTAACCTAACCTAACAAAACCTAACCTAACCTTACCTAACCTTACCTAACCTAACCTAACGTAACCTAACCTAACCTAACGCAACATAACCTAACCTAACATAACCTAACCTAACGTAACCTAACCTACCCTAACCTAACCTAACTCAACCTAACCCAACCCAACCCAACCCAACCTAACCTAATGCAACCCAAACCAACCCAAACCAACCTAACCTAACCTAACCTAACCCAACCTAACCCAACCCAACTCAACCCAACCCAACTTAACCTAATCCAACCCAAACCAACCTAACCTAACCTAACCTAACCTAACCTAACGACGGTTGCAAGCGCTTTGACATTAGATATCGCAGTTCCCGAATTGTAATGGTGAAAAACACTGTATCTATAAGTGACATTGTTCAACGCGGTTTTACGACGGTTCATATCTTAACCTAACCCAACCATCGCACTCGTATCTAAAAACGCTCTATTACACTGTTTCGTTCATAATTACGATATTTGCACAACCTCACAGTTTTTCACAAACTTATTGCAGTACAGAGTGCTGTATCTCGCTAAATGACTTCGTTGTTTGAGGTTTCACGATGCTTGCATGCGCTTTAACGAGAATATCACAAAATAGCAGTTTCGCACTTGTAACGGTACAACACGCAATGTCTGGCTTGTTCGTGCCGTTTTGTGTGCTTTCACATTTCACCTTTTGCAGTTTCGTACATGCAATGAAACAACACTATCTCGTTAGATGACGTCCTTTTTGGTGGTTTCACGACGCTACCTAGCTTAAACTAACATAACTCAACCTAACATAACCTTCGCACTTCTATCGTTAGAAAACGCTTTACTTGCTACTTTACAATGATCTCTACGACATTACGACAGTTTCATGCGCCTTCACATTAGATATCGCAGTTCCCGACTTGTAATGGTGAAAAACACTGCATCTCACTAAGTGACATTGTTTAATGCGGCTTTACGACGGTTCATATCTTAACCTAACCTAACATTCGCACCTGTATCTAAAAACGCTCTATTACACTGTTTCGTTCACAATTACGATTTTGCATGACCTCACAGTTTTTCACCAACTTATTACAGTACAGAACGCTGTATCTCGCTAAATGACATCATTCTTTAAGGTTTCACGATGCTTGCATGCGCTTTAACGAGAATAGCACAACATAGCAGTTTCGCACTTGTAACGGTACAACACGCAGTATTTAGCTTGTTCATGACGTTTTGTGTGCTTTCACAACTTTTCACCTATCACAGTTTCGTACTCGCAATAAAACAACACTATCTCCTTAGATGACGTCGTTTTTGGTGGTTTCACGACGCTACCTAGCTTAAACTAACATAAGTGCACCTAACATATCCTTCGCACTTCTATCATTAGAAAACGCTTTACTCGCTACTTTACATTGCTTTCTACAACATTACGACGGTTTCTAGCGCTTTCACATTAGATATCGCAGTTCCCGACTTGTAATGGTGAAAAACACTGCATCTCACTAAGGGACATTCTTTAATGCAGTTTTACGACGGTTCATATCTTGACCTAACCTAACCTAACCTAACGCAACCTGACCTAACCTAATCTAACCTAACCTAACCAAACTTAACCTAACCTAACCTAACCTAACCTAACCCAACCCAACCCAACCCAACCCAACCCAACCTAACCTAACCTAACCTAACCTTATCCAACCTAACCCAACCCAACCTAACTTAACCTAACCCCACCCAACCCAACCCAACCCAACCTAACCTAACCTAACCTAACCTAAACCAACTCAACCCAACCCAACCCAACCCAACCTAACCTAACCTAACCTAACCAAACCTAACCTAACCTAACCTAACCTGACCTTACCTAACCTAACCTTACCTAACCTAACGTAACCTAACCTAACGTAACCTAACCCAACCCAACCCAACCTAACCTAACCCAACCCAACCCAACCTAACCTAACCTAACCTAACCTAACCCAACCTAACCCAACCCAACCCAACCTAACCTAACCCAACCCAACCCAACCTAACCCAACCTAACCTAACCTAACCTAACGATGGTTGCAAGCGCTTTCACATTAAATATCGCAGTTCCCGTCTTGTAATGGTGAAAAACACTGCATCTCACTAAGTGACATTGTTTAATGCGGTTTTACGACGGTTCATATCTTAACCTAACCTAACCTAACCTAACCTTGCCTAACCTAACTTAACCTAACTTAACCTAACCTAACTTAACCTAACCTAACCTAACCTAACCCAACCCAACCCAAAATAACTTAAACTAACCTAACCTAACCTAACCTAACCCAACCCAACCTAACCTAACCTAACCTAACCTAACCCAACCGAACCTAACCTAACCTAACCTAACCTAACCCAACCTAACCTAACCTAACATAACCTAACCTAACCCAGCCCAACCCAACCCAACCTAACCTAACCTAACCTAACCAAACCTAACCTAACCTAACCTAAGCTGACCTTACCTAACCTAACGTAACCTGACGTAACATAACCTAACCTAACCTAACGTAACCTAACCTAACCTAACCTAACGTAACGTAACCTAACCTAACCTAACCTAACCCAACCTAACCCAACCCAACCCAACCTAACCTAATCCAACCCAAACCAACCTAACCTAACCTAACCTAACCTAACGACGGTTGCAAGCGCTTTCACATTAGATATCGCAGTTCCCGACTTGTAATGGTGAAAAACACTGCATCTCACTAAGTGACATTGTTTAATGCGGTTTAACGACGGTTCATATCATAACCTAACCTAACATTCGCACTTGTATCTAAAAACGCTCTATTACACTGTTTCGTTCACAATTACGATATTTGCATAACCTCACAGTTTTTCAACAACTTATTGCAGTACAGAACGCTGTATCTCACTAAATGACATTTTTCTTTAAGGTTTCACGATGCTTGCATGCGCTTTAACGAGAATATCACAGTATAGCAGTTTCGCACTTGTAACGGTACAACACGCAGTATCTGGCTTGTTCATGCCGTTTTGTATGCTTTCACAACGTTTCACCTATTGCACTTTCGTACATGCAATAAAACAACACTATTTCGTTAGATGACGTCCTTTTTGGTGGTTTCACGACGCTACCTAGCTTAAGCTAACATAACTCAACCCAACATAACCTTCGCACTTCTATCGTTAGAAAACGCTTTACTTGCTACTTTACAATGCTCTCTACAACATTACGACCGTTTCAGGCGATTTAACATAAGATATCGCAGTTCCCGACTTGTAATGGTGAAAAACACTGCATCTCACTAAGTGACATTGTTTAATGCGGTTTTACGACCGCTCATATCTTAACCTAACTTAACCTAACCTAACCTAACCTTACCTAACCTAACCTAACTTAACCTAACCTAATCTAACTTAACCTAACATAACCTAACCCAACCCAACCCAACCTAATCTAACCTAACATAACCCAACCCAACCCAACCCAACCCAACCCAACCTAACCTAACCTAACCTAACCTAACCTAACCTAACCCAACCCAACCCAACCTAACCTAAACTAACCTAACCTAACCTAACCTAACCCAACCCAACTCAACCTAACCTAACCTAACCTAACCTAAGCCAACCCAACCCAACCCAACCTAACCTAACCTAACCTAACCTAACCCAACCTAACCTAACCTAACCTAACCTCACCTAACCTAACCCAACCCAACCCAACCCAACCTAACCTAACCTAACAAAACCTAACCTAACCTAACCTAACCTTACCTAACCTAACCTAACCTAACGTAACCCAACCTAACCTAACCTAACGTAACATAACCTAACCTAACATAACCTAACCTAACGTACCCTAACCTACCCTAACCTAACCTAACCTAACTCAACCTAACCCAACCCAACCCAACCCAACCTAACCTAATCCAACCCAAACCAACCTAACCTAACCTAACCTAACCTAACCCAACCTAACCCAACCCAACCCAACCCAACCCAACCTAACCTAATCCAACCCAAACCAACCTAACCTAACCTAACCTAACCTAACCTAACGACGGTTGCAAGCGCTTTGACATTAGATATCGCAGTTCCCGAATCGTAATGGTGAAAAACACTGCATCTCACTAAGTGACATTGTTTAATGCGGTTTTACGACGGTTCATAACTTAACCTAACCTAACATTCGCACTTGTATCTAAAAACGCTCCATTACACTGTTTCGTTCACAATTATGATATCTGCATAACCTCACAGTTTTTCAGCAACTTATTGCGGTACAGAACGCTGTATCTCGCTAAATGACATCGTTCTTTAAGGTTTCACGATGCTTGCATGCGCTTTAACGAGAATATCACAATATAGCAGTTTCGCACTTGTAACGGTACAACACGCAGTATCTGGCTTGTTCATGCCGTTTTGTATGCTTTAGCATTTCACCTATTGCAGTTTCGTACATGCAATAAAACAACACTATCTCGTTAGATGACGTCCTTTTTGGTGGTTTCACGACGCTACCTAGCTTAAACTAACATAACTCAACCTAACATAACCTTCGCACTTCTATCGTTAGAAAACGCTTTACTTGCTACTTTACAATGATCTCTACGACATTACGACAGTTTCATGCGCTTTCACATTAGATATCGCAGTTCCCGACTTGTAATGGTGAAAAACACTGCATCACACTAAGTGACATTGTTTAATGCAGTTTTACGACGGTTCATATCTTAACCTAACCTAACATTCGCACTTGTATCTAAAAAGGCTCTATTACACTGTTTCGTTCATAATTACGATATTTGCATGACCTCACAGTTTTTCACAAACCTATTGCAGCACAGAATGCGGTATCTCGCTAAATGACATCGTTGTTTAAGGTATCACGATGCTTGAATGCGCTTTAACGAGAATATCACAATATAGCAGTTTCGCACTTGTAACGGTACAACACGCAGTATCTGGCTTGTTCGTGCCGTTTTGTGTGCTTTCACAACATTTCACCTATTGCAGTTTCGTACATGCAATAATACAACAATATCTCGGTAGATGACGTCCTTTTTGGTGGTTTCACGACGCTACCTAGCTTAAACTAACATAACTCAACCTAACATACCCTTCGCACTTCTATCGTTAGAAAACGTTTTACGCGCTACTTTACAATGCTCTCTACAATATACGACGGTTTCAAGCGTTTCACATTAGATATCGCAGTTCCCGACTTGTAATGGTGAAAAACACTGCATCTCGCTAAGTGACATTCTTTAATGCGGTTTTACGACGGTTCATATCTTAACATAACCTAACCTAACCTAACCTAACGCAACCTTACCTAACCTAATCTAACCTAACATAACCAAACTTAACCTAACCTAACCTAACCTAACCTAACCCAACCCAACCCAACCCAACCTAACCTAACCTAACCTAACCTTATCCAACCCAACCCAACCCAATCTAACTTAACCTAACCCCACCCAACCCAACCCAACCCAACCTAACCTAACCTAACCTAACCTAAACCAACTCAACCCAACCCAACCCAACCTAACCTAACCTAACCTAACCAAACCTAACCTAACCTAACCTAACCTGACCTTACCTAACCTAACCTTACCTAACCTAACGTAACCTAACCTAACGTAACCTAACCCAACCCAACCCAACCCAACCTAACCTAACCCAACCCAACCCAACCTAACCTAACCTAACCTAACCTAACCCAACCTAACCCAACCCAACCCAACCTAACCTAACCCAACCCAACCCAACCTAACCCAACCTAACCTAACCTAACCTAACCTAACGATGGTTGCAAGCGCTTTCACATTAAATATCGCAGTTCCCGTCTTGTAATGGTGAAAAACACTGCATCTCACTAAGTGACATTGTTTAATGCGGTTTTACGACGGTTCATATCTTAACCTAACCTAGCCTAACCTTACCTAACCTAACTTAACCTAAATTAACCTAACCTAACTTAACCTAACCTAACCTAACCTAACCCAACCCAACCCAAACTAACTTAAACTAACCTAACCTAACCTAACCTAACCCAACCCAACCTAACCTAACCTAACCTAACCCAACCGAACCTAACCTAACCTAACCTAACCTAACCTAACCCAACCTAACCTAACCTAACATAACCTAACCCAGCCCAACCCAACCCAACCTAACCTAACCTAACCTAACCAAACCTAACCTAACCTAACCTAAGCTGACCTTACCTAACCTAACCTAACCTGACGTAACATACCCTAACCTAACCTAACGTAACCTAACCTAACCTAACCTAACGTAACGTAACCTAACCCAACCTAACCCAACCCAACCCAACCCAACCCAACCCAACCTAACCTAATCCAACCCAAACCAACCTAACCTAACCTAACCTAACCTAACCTAACGACGGTTGCAAGCGCTTTGACATTAGATATCGCAGTTCCCGAATCGTAATGGTGAAAAACACTGCATCTCACTAAGTGACATTGTTTAATGCGGTTTTACGACGGTTCATATCTTAACCTAACCTAACATTCGCACTTGCATCTAAAAACGCTCCATTACACTGTTTCGTTCACAATTATGATATCTGCATAACCTCACAGTTTTTCAGCAACCTATTGCGGTACAGAACGCTGTATCTCGCTAAATGACATCGTTCTTTAAGGTTTCACGATGCTTGCATGCGCTTTAACGAGAATATCACAATATAGCAGTTTCGCACTTGTAACCTTACAACACGCAGTATCTGGCTTGTTCGTGCCGTTTTGTGTGCTTTCACAACATTTCACCTATTGCAGTTTCGTACATGCAATAATACAACAATATCTCGGTAGATGACGTCCTTTTTGGTGGTTTCACGACGCTACCTAGCTTAAACTAACATAACTCAACCTAACATACCCTTCGCACTTCTATCGTTAGAAAACGTTTTACGCGCTACTTTACAATGCTCCCTACAATATACGACGGTTTCATGCGCTTTCACATTAGATATCGCAGTTCGCGACTTGTAATGGTGAAAAACACTGCATCTCACTAAGTGACATTCTTTAATGCGGTTTTATGACGGTTCATATCTTAACCTAACCTAACATTCGCACTTGTATCTCAAAACACTCTATTACACTGTTTCGTTCACAATTACGATATTTGCATGAACTCACAGTTTTTCACCAACTTATTACAGTACAGAACACTCTATCTCGCTAAATGACATCGTTCTTTAAGGTTTCACGATGCTTGCATGCGCTTTAACGAGAATATCACAACATAGCAGTTTCGCACTTGTAACGGTACAACACGCAGTAATTACCTTGTTCATGCCGTTTTGTGTGCTTTCACAACTTTTCACCTATCGCAGTTTCGTACTCGGAATAAAACAACACTATCTCGTTAGATGACGTCGTTTTTGGTGGTTTCACGACGCTACCTAGCTTAAACTAACATAAGTGCACCTAACATATCCTTCGCACTTCTATCATTAGAAAACGTTTTACTCGCTACTTTACATTGCTTTCTACAACAATACGACGGTTTCAAGCGCTTTCACATTAGATATCGCAGTTCCCGACTTGTAATGGTGAAAAACACTGCATCTCGCTAAGTGACATTCTTTAATGCGGTTTTACGACGGTTCATATCTTAACATAACCTAACCTAACCTAACCTAACGCAACCTTACCTAACCTAATCTAACCTAACCTAACCAAACTTAACCTAACCTAACCTAACCTGACCTAACCTAACCCAACCCAACCCAACCCAACCCAACCTAACCTAACCTAACCTAACCTAACCTTACCCAACCCAACCCAACCCAACCTAACCTAACCTAACCCCACCCAACCTAACCCAACCCAACCCAACCTAACCTAACCTAACCTAAACCAACTCAACCCAACCCAACCCAACCTAACCTAACCTAACCAAACCTAACCTAACCTAACCTAACCTGACCTTACCTAACCTAACCTTACCTAACCTAACGTAACCTAACCTAACGTAACCTAACCTAACCAAACCTAACCCAACCCAACCTAACCTAACCCAACCTAACCCAACCTAACCTAACCCAACCTAACCCAACCATACCTAACCTAACCTAACCTTACCTAACCTAACTTAACCTAACTTAACCTAACCTAACTTAACCTAACCTAACCTAACCTAACCCAACCTAACCGAACCCAACCTAACCTAACATAA
Source organism: Rhipicephalus microplus (assembly GCF_043290135.1). Classification (NCBI taxonomy): domain Eukaryota; kingdom Metazoa; phylum Arthropoda; class Arachnida; order Ixodida; family Ixodidae; genus Rhipicephalus; species Rhipicephalus microplus. The sequence continues at coordinate 511,235,952 of NC_134710.1, forward strand.
CCTAACCTAACCCAACCCAACCCAACCCAACCTAACCTAACCTAACCTAACCAAACCCAACCCAACCTAACCTAAACTAACCTAACCTAACCTAACCTAACCCAACCCAACCTAACCTAACCTAACCCAACCCAACTTAACGTAATTTAACCTAACCTAACCCAACCTAACCTAACCTAACACAACCTAACCTAACCTAAACTAACCTAACCTAACCTAACCTAACCTAACCCAACCCAACCTAACCTAACCTAACCTAACCCAACCCAACCTAACCTAACCTAACCTAACCAAACCTAACCTAACCTAACATAACCTAACCAAACCCAGCCCAACCCAACCCAACCAAACCTAACCTAACCTAACCTTACCTAACCTAACCTAACCTAACCTAACGTAACCTAATCTAATCTAACCTAACCTAACGTAACCTAACCTAACCTAACGTAACGTAACGTAACCTAACCTAACCTAACCCAACCTAACCACACCCAACCCAACCCAACCTAACCTAATCCAACGCAAACCAACCTAACCTAACCTAACGACGGTTGCAAGCGCTTTCACATTAGATATCGCAGTTCCCGACTTGTAATGGTGAAAAACACTGCATCTCACTAAGTGACATTCTTTATTGCGGTTTTACGACGGTTCATATATTAACCTAACCTAACATTCGCACTTGTATCTAAAAACGCTCTATTACACTGTTTCGTTCACACTTACGATATTTGCATAACCTCACAGTTTTTCAGCTACTTATTGCAGTACAGAACGCTGTATCTCACTAAATGACATTTTTCTTTAAGGTTTCACGATGCTTGCATGCGCTTTAACGAGAATATCACAGTATAGCAGTTTCGCACTTGTAACGGTACAACACGCAGTATCTGGCTTGTTCATGCCGTTTTGTATGCTTTCACAACGTTTCACCTATTGCAGTTTCGTACATGCAATAAAACAACACTATCTCGTTAGATGACGTCCTTTTTGGTGGTTTCACGACGCTACCTAGCTTAAACTAACATAACTCAACCTAACATAACCTTCGCACTTCTATCGTTAGAAAACGTTTTACTCGCTACTTTACAATGCTCTCTACAACATTACGATGGTTTCATGCGCTTTCACATTAGATATCGCAGTTCCCGACTTGTAATGGTGAAAAACACTGCATCTCACTAAGTGACATTGTTTAATGCGGTTTTACGACGGTTCATATCTTAATCTAACCTAACATTCGCACTTGTATCTAAAAACGCTCTATTACACTGTTTCGTTCACAATTACGATATGTACATAACCTCACAGTTTTTCACCAACTTATTACAGTACAGAACACTGTATCTCGCTAAATGACATCATTCTTTAAGGTTTCACGATGCTTGCATGCGCTTTAACGAGAATATCACAACATAGCAGTTTCGCACTAGTAACGGTACAACACGCAGTATCTGGCTTGTTCATGCCGTTTTGTGTGCTTTCACAACTTTTCACCTATCGCAGTTTCGTACTCGCAATAAAACAACACTATCTCGTTAGATGACGTCGTTTTTGGTGGTTTCACGACGCTACCTAGCTTAAACTAACATAAGTGCACCTAACATATCCTTCGCACTTCTATCATTAGAAAACGTTTTACTCGCTACTTTACATTGCTTTCTACAACAATACGACGGTTTCAAGCGCTTTCACATTAGATATCGCAGTTCCCGACTTGTAATGGTGAAAAACACTGCATCTCGCTAAGTGACATTCTTTAATGCGGTTTTACGACGGTTCATATCTTAACATAACCTAACCTAACCTAACCTAACGCAACCTTACCTAACCTAATCTAACCTAACCTAACCAAACTTAACCTAACCTAACCTAACCTGACCTAACCTAACCCAACCCAACCCAACCCAACCCAACCTAACCTAACCTAACCTAACCTAACCTTACCCAACCCAACCCAACCCAACCTAACCTAACCTAACCCCACCCAACCTAACCCAACCCAACCCAACCTAACCTAACCTAACCTAAACCAACTCAACCCAACCCAACCCAACCTAACCTAACCTAACCAAACCTAACCTAACCTAACCTAACCTGACCTTACCTAACCTAACCTTACCTAACCTAACGTAACCTAACCTAACGTAACCTAACCTAACCAAACCTAACCCAACCCAACCTAACCTAACCCAACCTAACCCAACCTAACCTAACCCAACCTAACCCAACCATACCTAACCTAACCTAACCTTACCTAACCTAACTTAACCTAACTTAACCTAACCTAACTTAACCTAACCTAACCTAACCTAACCCAACCTAACCGAACCCAACCTAACCTAACATAACCTAACCTAACCCAACCCAACCCAACCCAACCTAACCTAACCTAACCTAACCAAACCAAACCCAACCTAACCTAAACTAACCTAACCTAACCTAACCTAACCCAACCCAACCTAACCTAACCTAACCCAACCCAACTTAACGTAATTTAACCTAACCTAACCCAACCTAACCTAACCTAACACAACCCAACCTAACCTAAACTAACCTAACCTAACCTATCCTAACCTAACCCAACCCAACCTAACCTAACCTAACCTAACCCAACCCAACCTAACCTAACCTAACCTAACCAAACCTAACCTAACCTAACATAACCTAACCAAACCCAGCCCAACCCAACCCAACCAAACCTAACCTAACCTAACCTTACCTAACCTAACCTAACCTAACCTAACGTAACCTAATCTAACCTAACCTAACCTAACGTAACCTAACCTAACCTAACGTAACGTAACGTAACCTAACCTAACCTAACCCAACCTAACCACACCCAACCCAACCCAACCTAACCTAATCCAACGCAAACCAACCTAACCTAACCTAACGACGGTTGCAAGCGCTTTCACATTAGATATCGCAGTTCCCGACTTGTAATGGTGAAAAACACTGCATCTCACTAAGTGACATTCTTTATTGCGGTTTTACGACGGTTCATATATTAACCTAACCTAACATTCGCACTTGTATCTAAAAACGCTCTATTACACTGTTTCGTTCACACTTACGATATTTGCATAACCTCACAGTTTTTCAGCTACTTATTGCAGTACAGAACGCTGTATCTCACTAAATGACATTTTTCTTTAAGGTTTCACGATGCTTGCATGCGCTTTAACGAGAATATCACAGTATAGCAGTTTCGCACTTGTAACGGTACAACACGCAGTATCTGGCTTGTTCATGCCGTTTTGTATGCTTTCACAACGTTTCACCTATTGCAGTTTCGTACATGCAATAAAACAACACTATCTCGTTAGATGACGTCCTTTTTGGTGGTTTCACGACGCTACCTAGCTTAAACTAACATAACTCAACCTAACATAACCTTCGCACTTCTATCGTTAGAAAACGTTTTACTCGCTACTTTACAATGCTCTCTACAACATTACGATGGTTTCATGCGCTTTCACATTAGATATCGCAGTTCCCGACTTGTAATGGTGAAAAACACTGCATCTCACTAAGTGACATTGTTTAATGCGGTTTTAGGACGGTTCATATCTTAATCTAACCTAACATTCGCACTTGTATCTAAAAACGCTCTATTACACTGTTTCGTTCACAATTACGATATGTACATAACCTCACAGTTTTTCACCAACTTATTACAGTACAGAACACTGTATCTCGCTAAATGACATCATTCTTTAAGGTTTCACGATGCTTGCATGCGCTTTAACGAGAATATCACAACATAGCAGTTTCGCACTAGTAACGGTACAACACGCAGTATCTGGCTTGTTCATGCCGTTTTGTGTGCTTTCACAACTTTTCACCTATCGCAGTTTCGTACTCGCAATAAAACAACACTATCTCGTTAGATGACGTCGTTTTTGGTGGTTTCACGACGCTACCTAGCTTAAACTAACATAAGTGCACCTAACATATCCTTCGCACTTCTATCGTTAGAAAACGTTTTACTCGCTACTTTACATTCCTTTCTACAACATTACGACGGTTTCAAGCGCTTTCACATTAGATATCGCAGTTCCCGACTTGTAATGGTCAAAAACACTGCATCTCACTAAGTGACATTCTTTAAGGCGGTTTTACGACGGTTCATATCTTAACATAACCTAACCTAACCTAACCTAACGCAACATTACCTAACCTAATCTAACCTAACCTAACCAAACTTAACCTAACCTAACCTAACCTGACCTAACCTAACCCAACCCAACCCAACCCAACCTAACCTAACCTAACCTTACCCAACCCAACCCAACCCAACCTAACCTAACCTAACTCCACCCAACCCAACCCAACCAAATCCAACCCAACCTAACCTAACCTAACCTAACCCAACCCAACCCAAACTAACTTAAACTAACCTAACCTAACCTAACCTAACCCAACCCAACCTAACCTAACCTAACCTAACCTAACCCAACCGAACCTAACCTAACCTAACCTAACCTAACCCAACCTAACCTAACCTAACATAACCTAACCTAACCCAGCCCAACCCAACGCAACCTAACCTAACCTAACCCAACCTAACCCAACCCAACCCAACCTAACCTAACCTAACCTTACCCAACCCAACCAAACCCAACCTAACCTAACCTAACTCCACCCAACCCAACCCAACCAAACCCAACCCAACCTAACCTAACCTAAACCAACTCAACCCAACCCAACCCAACCTAACCTAACCTAACCTAACCAAACCTAACCTAACCTAACCTAACCTGACCTTACCTAACCTAACGTAACCTAACCTAACGTAACCTAACCCAACCCAACCCAACCCAACCTAACCTAACCTAACCTAACCCAACCTAACCCAACCCAACCCAACCTAACCTAACCCAACCCAACCCAACCTAACCCAACCTAACCTAACCTAACCTAACCTAACCTAACGATGGTTGCAAGCGCTTTCACATTAAATATCGCAGTTCCCGTCTTGTAATGGTGAAAAACACTGCATCTCACTAAGTGACATTGCTTAATGCGGTTTTACGACGGTTCATATCTTAACCTAACCTAACCTAACCTAACCTTACCTAACCTAACTTAACCTAACTTAACCTAACCTAACTTAACCTAACCTAACCTAACCTAACCCAACCCAACCCAAACTAACTTAAACTAACCTAACCTAACCCAACCCAACCTAACCTAACCTAACCTAACCCAACCGAACCTAACCTAACCTAACCTAACCTAACCCAACCTAACCTAACCTAACATAACCTGACCTAACCCAGCCCAACCCAACCCAACGTAACCTAATCTAACCTAACCAAACCTAACCTAACCTAACCTTACCTAACCTAACGTAACATAACCTAACCTAACCTAACGTAACCTAACCTAACCTAACGTAAGGTAACCTAACCTAACCTAACCTAACCCAACCCAACCCAACCCAACCTAACCTAATCCAACCCAACCCAACCTAACCCAACCTAACCTAACCTAACCTAACGATGGTTGCAAGCGCTTTCACATTAGATATCGCAGTTCCCGACTTGTAATGGTGAAAAACACTGCATCTCACTAAGTGACATTGTTTAATGCGGTTTTACGATGGTTCATATCTTAACCTAACCTAACCTAACCTTACCTAACCTTACCTAACCTAACTTAACCTAACCTAACCTAACCTAACCCAACCAAACCCAACCCAACATAACCTAACCTAACCCAACCCAACCCAACCCAACCTAACCTAACCAAACCTAACCTAACCCAAACCAACCCAACCTCACCTAAACTAACCTAACCTAACCTAACCTAACCCAACCTAACCTAATCCAACGCAAACCAACCTAACCTAACCTAACGACGGTTGCAAGCGCTTTCTCATTAGATATCGCAGTTCCCGACTTGTAATGGTGAAAAACACTGCATCTCACTAAGTGACATTCTTTATTGCGGTTTTACGACGGTTCATATATTAACCTAACCTAACATTCGCACTTGTATCTAAAAACGCTCTATTACACGGTTTCGTTCACAATTACGATATTTGCATAACCTCACAGTTTTTCAGCAACTTATTGCAGTACAGAACGCTGTATCTCACTAAATGACATTTTTATTTAAGGTTTCACGATGCTTGCATGCGCTTTAACGAGAATATCACAGTATATCAGTTTCGCACTTGTAACGGTACAACACGCAGTATCTGGCTTGTTCATGCCGTTTGGTATGCTTTCACAACGTTTCACCTATTGCAGTTTCGTACATGCAATAAAACAACACTATCTCGTTAGATGACGTCCTTTTTGGTGGTTTCACGACGCTACCTAGCTTAAACTAACATAACTCAACCTAACATAACCTTCGCACTTCTATCGTTAGAAAACGTTTTACTCGCTACTTTACAATGCTCTCTACAACATTACGACGGTTTCATGGGCTTTCACATTAGATATCGCAGTTCCCGACTTGTAATGGTGAAAAACACTGTATCTCACTAAGTGACATTGTTTAATGCGGTTTTACGACGGTTAATATCTTAATTTAACCTAACATTCGCACTTGTATCTAAAAACGCTCTATTACACTGTTTCAATCACAATTACGATATTTGCATAACCTCACAGTTTTTCTGCAACTTTTTGCAGTACAGAACGCTGCATCTCACTAAATGACATCGTTTTTTAAGGTTTCACGATGCTTGCGTGCGCTTTAACGAGAATAACATAATATAGCAGTTTCGCACTTGTAACGGTACAACACGCAGTATCTGGCGTGTTCATGCCATTTTGTGTGCTTTCACAACATTTTACCTATTGCAGTTTCGTACATGCAATAAAACAACACTATCTCCTTAGATGACGTCGTTTTTGGTGGTTTCACGACGCTACCTAGCTTAAACTAACATAAGTGCACCTAACATATCCTTCGCACTTCTATCGTTAGAAAACGCTTTACTCGCTACTTTACATTGCTTTCTACAACATTACGACGGTTTCTAGCGCTTTCACATTAGATATCGCAGTTCCCGACTTGTAATGGTGAAAAACACTGCATCTCACTAAGGGACATTCTTTAATGCAGTTTTACGACGGTTCATATCTTGACCTAAACTAACCTAACCTAACGCAACCTGACCTAACCTAATCTAACCTAACCTAACCAAACTTAACCTAACCTAACCTAACATAACCCAACACAACCCAACCCAACCTAACCTAACCTAACCTAACCTTATCCAACCCAACCCAACCCAACCTAACCTAACCTAACCCCACCCAACCCAACCCAACCCAACCTAACCTAACCTAACCTAAACCAACTCAACCCAACCCAACCCAACCTAACCTAACCTAACCTAACCAAACCTAACCTAACCTAACCTAACCTGACCTTACCTAACCTAACGTAACCTAACCTAACGTAACCTAACCCAACCCAACCCAACCCAACCTAACCTAACCCAACCCAACCCAACCTAACCTAACCTAACCTAACCTAACCCAACCTAACCCAACCCAACCTAACCTAACCCAACCCAACCCAACCTAACCCAACCTAACCTAACCTAACCTAACGATGGTTGCAAGCGCTTTCACATTAAATATCGCAGTTCCCGACTTGTAATGGTGAAAAACACTGCATCTCACTAAGTGACATTGTTTAATGCGGTTTTACGACGGTTCATATCTTAACCTAACCTAACCTAACCTAACCTTACCTAACCTAACTTAACCTAACTTAACCTAACCTAACTTAACCTAACCTAACCTAACCTAACCCAACCCAACCCAACCCAACCTAACCTAACCTAACCTAACCCAACCCAACCAAACCCAACCCAACCCAACCCAACCTAACCTAACCTAACCTAACCTAACCCAACCCAACCCAAACTAACTTAAACTAACCTAACCTAACCTAACCCAACCCAACCTAACCTAACCTAACCTAACCCAACCGAACCTAACCTAACCTAACCTAACCTAACCCAACCTAACCTAACCTAACATAACCTAACCTAACCCAGCCCAACCCAACCCAACCTAACCTAACCTAACCTAACCAAACCTAACCTAACCTAACCTAAGCTAACCTTACCTAACCTAACCTAACCTAACGTAACATAACCTAACCTAACCTAACGTAACCTAACCTAACCTAACCTAACGTAACGTAACCTAACCTAACCTAACCTAACCCAACCTAACCAAACCCAACCCAACCCAACCTAACCTAATCCAACCCAAACCAACCTAACCTAACCTAACCTAACCTAACGACGGTTGCAAGCGCTTTCACATTAGATATCACAGTTCCCGACTTGTAATGGTGAAAAACACTGCATCTCACTAAGTGTCATTGTTTAATGCGGTTTTACGACGGTTCATATCATAACCTAACCTAACATTCGCACTTGTATCTAAAAACGCTTTATTACACTGTTTCGTTCACAATTACGATATTTGCATAACCTCACAGTTTTTCAACAACTTATTGCAGTACAGAACGCTGTATCTCACTAAATGACATTTTTCTTTAAGGTTTCACGATGCTTGCGTGCGCTTTAACGAGAATATCACAGTATAGCAGTTTCGCACTTGTAACGGTACAACACGCAGTATCTGGCTTGTTCATGCCGTTTTGTATGCTTTCACAACGTTTCACCTATTGCAGTTTCGTACATGCAATAAAACAACACTATCTCGTTAGATGACGTCCTTTTTGGTGGTTTCACGACGCTACCTAGCTTAAGCTAACATAACTCAACCTAACATAACCTTCGCACTTCTATCGTTAGAAAATGCTTTACTTGCTACTTTACAATACTCTCTACAACATTACGACAGTTTCAGGCGATTTAACATTAGATATCGCAGTTCCCGACTTGTAATGGTGAAAAACACTGCATCTCACTAAGTGACATTGTTTAATGCGGTTTTACGACGGCTCATATCTTAACCTAACCTAACCTAACCTAACCTAACCTTACCTAACCTAACCTAACTTAACCTAACCTAACCTAACCTAACCTAACCCAACCCAAACCAACCCAACCCAACCCAACCTAATCTAACCTAACGTAACCTAACGTAACCTAACCCAACCCAACCCAACCCAACCCAACCTAACCTAACCTAACCTAACCCAACCCAACCCAACCTAACCTAAACTAACCTAACCTAACCTAACCCAACCCAACCCAACCTAATAACCTAAGCCAACCCAACCCAACCCAACCCAACCTAACCTAACCTAACCCAACCCAACCTAACCTAACCTAACCTAACCTCACCTAACCTAACCCAACCCAACCCAACCCAACCTAACCTAACCTAACAAAACCTAACCTAACCTAACCTAACCTTACCTAACCTAACCTAACCTAACGTAACCTAACCTAACCTAACCTAAAGTAACATAACCTAACCTAACATAACCTAACCTATGGTAACCTAACCTACCCTACCCTAACCTAACCTAACCTAACCTAACTCAACCTAACCCAAACCAACCCCACCCAACCTAACCTAATCCAACCGAAACCAACCTAACCTAACCTAACCTAACCTAACCCAACCTAACCCAACCCAACCTAACCTAATCCAACCCAAACCAACCTAACCTAACCTAACCTAACGACGGTTGCAAGCGCTTTGACATTAGATATCGCAGTTCCCGAATCGTAATGGTGAAAAACACTACATCTCACTAAGTGACATTGTTTAATGCGGTTTTACGATGGTTCATATCTTAACCTAACCTAACATTCGCACTTGTATCTAAAAACGCTCTATTACACTGTTTCGTTCACAATTACGATATTTGCATAACCTCACAGTTTTTCAGCAACTTATTGCGGTACAGAACGCTGTATCTCGCTAAATGACATCGTTCTTTAAGGTTTCACGATGCTTGCATGCGCTTTAACGAGATTATCACAATATAGCAGTTTCGCACTTGTAACGGTACAACACGCTGTATCTGGCTTGTTCATGCCGTTTTGTATGCTTTAGCATTTCACCTATTGCAGTTTCGTACATGCAATAAAACAACACTATCTCGTTAGATGACGTCCTTTTTGGTGGTTTCACGACGCTACCTAGCTTAAACTAACATAACTCAACCTAACATACCCTTCGCACTTCTATCGTTCGAGAACGTTTTACGCGCTACTTTACAATGCTCTCTACAATATACGACGGTTTCATGCGCTTTCACATTAGATATCGCAGTTCCCGACTTGTAATGGTGAAAAACACTGCATCTCACTAAGTGACAATCTTTAATGCGGTTTTATGACGGTTCATATCTTAACCTAACCTAACATTCGCACTTGTATCTCAAAACGCTCTATTACACTGTTTCGTTCACAATTACGATATTTGCATGACCTCACAGTTTTTCACCAACCTATTACAGTACAGAACACTGTATCTCGCTAAATGACATCGTTCTTTAAGGTTTCACGATGCTTGCATGCGCTTTAACGAGAATATCACAACATAGCAGTTTCGCACTTGTAACGGTACAACACGCAGTATCTGGCGTGTTCATGCCATTTTGTGTGCTTTCACAACATTTTACCTATTGCAGTTTCGTACATGCAATAAAACAACACTATCTCCTTAGATGACGTCGTTTTTGGTGGTTTCACGACGCTACCTAGCTTAAACTAACATAAGTGCACCTAACATATCCTTCGCACTTCTATCGTTAGAAAACGCTTTACTCGCTACTTTACATTGCTTTCTACAACATTACGACGGTTTCTAGCGCTTTCACATTAGATATCGCAGTTCCCGACTTGTAATGGTGAAAAACACTGCATCTCACTAAGGGACATTCTTTAATGCAGTTTTACGACGGTTCATATCTTGACCTAAACTAACCTAACCTAACGCAACCTGAACTAACCTAATCTAACCTAACCTAACCAAACTTAACCTAACCTAACCTAACATAACCCAACCCAACCCAACCTAACCTAACCTAACCTAACCTTATCCAACCCAACCCAACCCAACCTAACCTAACCTAACCCCACCCAACCCAACCCAACCCAACCTAACCTAACCTAACCTAAACCAACTCAACCCAACCCAACCCAACCTAACCTAACCTAACCTAACCAAACCTAACCTAACCTAACCTAACCTGACCTTACCTAACCTAACGTAACCTAACCTAACGTAACCTAACCCAACCCAACCCAACCCAACCTAACCTAACCCAACCCAACCCAACCTAACCTAACCTAACCTAACCTAACCTAACCTAACCCAACCTAACCCAACCCAACCCAACCTAACCTAACCCAACCCAACCCAACCTAACCCAACCTAACCTAACCTAACCTAACGATGGTTGCAAGTGCTTTCACATTAAATATCGCAGTTCCCGACTTGTAATGGTGAAAAACACTGCATCTCACTAAGTGACATTGTTTAATGCGGTTTTACGACGGTTCATATCTTAACCTAACCTAACCTAACCTAACCTTACCTAACCTAACTTAACCTAACTTAACCTAACCTAACTTAACCTAACCTAACCTAACCTAACCCAACCCAACCCAACCCAACCTAACCTAACCTAACCTAACCCAACCCAACCCAACCCAACCAAACCCAACCCAACCCAACCCAACCTAACCTAACCTAACCTAACCTAACCCAACCCAACCCAAACTAACTTAAACTAACCTAACCTAACCTAACCCAACCCAACCTAACCTAACCTAACCTAACCTAACCCAACCGAACCTAACCTAACCTAACCTAACCTAACCCAACCTAACCTAACCTAACATAACCTAACCTAACCCAGCCCAACCCAACCCAACCTAACCTAACCTAACCTAACCAAACCTAACCTAACCTAACCTAAGCTAACCTTACCTAACCTAACCTAACCTAACGTAACATAACCTAACCTAACCTAACGTAACCTAACCTAACCTAACCTAACGTAACGTAACCCAACCTAACCTAACCTAACCCAACCTAACCTAACCCAACCCAACCCAACCCAACCTAACCTAATCCAACCCAAACCAACCTAACCTAACCTAACCTAACCTAACGACGGTTGCAAGCGCTTTCACATTAGATATCACAGTTCCCGACTTGTAATGGTGAAAAACACTGCATCTCACTAAGTGTCATTGTTTAATGCGGTTTTACGACGGTTCATATCATAACCTAACCTAACATTCGCACTTGTATCTAAAAACGCTCTATTACACTGTTTCGTTCACAATTACGATATTTGCATAACCTCACAGTTTTTCAACAACTTATTGCAGTACAGAACGCTGTATCTCACTAAATGACATTTTTCTTTAAGGTTTCACGATGCTTGCGTGCGCTTTAACGAGAATATCACAGTATAGCAGTTTCGCACTTGTAACGGTACAACACGCAGTATCTGGCTTGTTCATGCCGTTTTGTATGCTTTCACAACGTTTCACCTATTGCAGTTTCGTACATGCAATAAAACAACACTATCTCGTTAGATGACGTCCTTTTTGGTGGTTTCACGACGCTACCTAGCTTAAGCTAACATAACTCAACCTAACATAACCTTCGCACTTCTATCGTTAGAAAATGCTTTACTTGCTACTTTACAATGCTCTCTACAACATTACGACAGTTTCAGGCGATTTAACATTAGATATCGCAGTTCCCGACTTGTAATGGTGAAAAACACTGCATCTCACTAAGTGACATTGTTTAATGCGGTTTTACGACGGCTCATATCTTAACCTAACCTAACCTAACCTTACCTAACCTAACCTTACCTAACCTAACCTAACTTAACCTAACCTAACCTAACCTAACCTAACCCAACCCAACCCAACCTAACCTAACCTAAGCCAACCCAACCCAACCCAACCCAACCTAACCTAACCTAACCCAACCCAACCTAACCTAACCTAACCTAACCTCACCTAACCTAACCCAACCCAACCCAACCCAACCCAACCTAACCTAACCTAACAAAACCTAACCTAACCTAACCTAACCTTACCTAACCTAACCTAACCTAACGTAACCTAACCTAACCTAACCTAAAGTAACATAACCTAACCTAACATAACCTAACCTATGGTAACCTAACCTACCCTACCCTAACCTAACCTAACCTAACCTAACTCAACCTAACCCAAACCAACCCCACCCAACCTAACCTAATCCAACCGAAACCAACCTAACCTAACCTAACCTAACCTAACCCAACCTAACCCAACCCAACCTAACCTAATCCAACCCAAACCAACCTAACCTAACCTAACCTAACGACGGTTGCAAGCGCTTTGACATTAGATATCGCAGTTCCCGAATCGTAATGGTGAAAAACACTGCATCTCACTAAGTGACATTGTTTAATGCGGTTTTACGATGGTTCATATCTTAACCTAACCTAACATTCGCACTTGTATCTAAAAACGCTCTATTACGCTGTTTCGTTCCCATTTACGATATCTGGATAACCTCACAGTTTTTCAGCAACTTATTGCGGTACAGAACGCTGTATCTCGCTAAATGACATCGTTCTTTAAGGTTTCACGATGCTTGCATGCGCTTTAACGAGATTATCACAATATAGCAGTTTCGCACTTGTAACGGTACAACACGCTGTATCTGGCTTGTTCATGCCGTTTTGTATGCTTTAGCATTTCACCTATTGCAGTTTCGTACATGCAATAAAACAACACTATCTCGTTAGATGACGTCCTTTTTGGTGGTTTCACGACGCTACCTAGCTTAAACTAACATAACTCAACCTAACATAACCTTCGCACTTCTATCGTTAGAAAACGCTTCAATTGCTACTTTACAATGATCTCTACGACATTACGACAGTTTCATGCGCTTTCACATTAGATATCGCAGTTCCCGACTTGTAATGGTGAAAAACACTGCATCACACTAAGTGACATTGTTTAATGCGGTTTTACGACGGTTCATATCTTAACCTAACCTAACATTCGCACTTGTATCTAAAAACGCTCTATTACACTGTTTCGTTCATAATTACGATATTTGCATGACCTCACAGTTTTTCACAAACCTATTGCAGTACAGAATGCTGTATCTCGCTAAATGACATCGTTGTTTGAGGTTTCACGATGCTTTAATGCGCTTTAACGAGAATATCACAATGTAGCAGTTTCGCACTTGTAACGGTACAACACGCAGTATCTGGCTTGTTCGTGCCGTTTTGTGTGCTTTCACAACATTTCACCTATTGCAGTTTCGTACATGCAATAATACAACACTATCTCGGTAGATGACGTCCTTTTTGGTGGTTTCACGACGCTACCTAGCTTAAACTAACATAACTCAACCTAACATACCCTTCGCACTTCTATCGTTCGAGAACGTTTTACGCGCTACTTTACAATGCTCTCTACAATATACGACGGTTTCATGCGCTTTCACATTAGATATCGCAGTTCCCGACTTGTAATGGTGAAAAACACTGCATCTCACTAAGTGACAATCTTTAATGCGGTTTTATGACGGTTCATATCTTAACCTAACCTAACATTCGCACTTGTATCTCAAAACGCTCTATTACACTGTTTCGTTCACAATTACGATATTTGCATGACCTCACAGTTTTTCACCAACCTATTACAGTACAGAACACTGTATCTCGCTAAATGACATCGTTCTTTAAGGTTTCACGATGCTTGCATGCGCTTTAACGAGAATATCACAACATAGCAGTTTCGCACTTGTAACGGTACAACACGCAGTAAATACCTTGTTCATGCCGTTTTGTGTGCTTTCACAACTTTTCACCTATCGCAGTTTCGTACTCGGAATAATACAACACTATCTCGTTAGATGACGTCGTTTTTGGTGGTTTCACGACGCTACCTAGCTTAAACTAACATAAGTGCACCTAACATATCCTTCGCACTTCTATCATTAGAAAACGTTTTACTCGCTACTTTACATTGCTTTCTACAACAATACGACGGTTTCAAGCGCTTTCACATTAGATATCGCAGTTCCCGACTTGTAATGGTGAAAAACACTGCATCTCGCTAAGTGACATTCTTTAATGCGGTTTTACGACGGTTCATATCTTAACATAACCTAACCTAACCTAACCTAACGCAACCTTACCTAACCTAATCTAACCTAACCTAACCAAACTTAACCTAACCTAACCTAACCTGACCTAACCTAACCCAACCCAACCCAACCCAACCCAACCTAACCTAACCTAACCTAACCTAACCTAACCTTACCCAACCCAACCCAACCCAACCTAACCTAACCTAACCCCACCCAACCCAACCCAACCCAACCTAACCTAACCTAACCTAACCAAAACCAACTCAACCCAACCCAACCCAACCTAACCTAACCTAACCAAACCTAACCTAACATAACCTAACCTGACCTTACCTAACCTAACCTTACCTAACCTAACGTAACCTAACCTAACGTAACCTAACCTAACCAAACCTAACCCAACCCAACCCAACCTAACCTAACCCAACCTAACCTAACCCAACCTAACCCAACTAGACCTAACCTAACCCAACCCAACCCAACCTAACCCAACCTAACCTAACCTAACCTAACCTTACCTAACCTTACCTAACCTAACTTAACCTAACTTAACCTAACCTAACTTAACCTAACCTAACCTAACCTAACCCAACCCAACCCAACCTAACATAACCTAACCTAACCCAACCCAACCCAACCCAAACTAACCTAACCTAACCTAACCCAACCCAACCCAACCTAACCTAAACTAACCTAACCTAACCTAACCTAAGCCAACCCAACCTAACCTAACCTAACCTAACCCAACCCAACCTAACGTAACCTAACCTAGCCTAACCCAACCTAACCTAACCTAACATAACCTAACCTAACCCAACCCAACCTAACCTAACCTAACCTAACCTCACCCAACCCAACCTTACCTAACCTAACCTAACCAAACCTAACCTAACCTAACATAACCTAACCAAACCCAGCCCAACCCAACCCAACCAAACCTAACCTAACCTAACCTTACCTAACCTAACCTAACCTAACCTAACGTAACCTAACCTAACCTAACCTAACCTAACGTAACCTAACCTAACCTAACGTAACGTAACGTAACCTAACCTAACCTAACCCAACCTAACCACACCCATCCCAACCATACCTAACCTAATCCAACGCAAACCAACCTAACCTAACCTAACGACGGTTGCAAGCGCTTTCACATTAGATATCGCAGTTCCCGACTTGTAATGGTGAAAAACACTGCATCTCACTAAGTGACATTCTTTATTGCGGTTTTACGACGGTTCATATATTAACCTAACCTAACATTCGCACTTGTATCTAAAAACGCTCTATTACACTGTTTCGTTCACAATTACGATATTTGCATAACCTCACAGTTTTTCAGCAACTTATTGCAGTACAGAACGCTGTATCTCACTAAATGACATTTTTCTTTAAGGTTTCACGATGCTTGCATGCGCTTTAACGTGAATATCACAGTATAGCAGTTTCGCACTTGTAACGGTACAACACGCAGTATCTGGCTTGTTCATGCCGTTTTGTATGCTTTAGCATTTCACCTATTGCAGTTTCGTACATGCAATAAAACAACACTATCTCGTTAGATGACGTCCTTTTTGGTGGTTTCACGACGCTACCTAGCTTAAACTAACATAACTCAACCTAACATAACCTTCGCACTTCTATCGTTAGAAAACGCTTTACTTGCTACTTTACAATGATCTCTACGACATTACGACAGTTTCATGCGCTTTCACATTAGATATCGCAGTTCCCGACTTGTAATGGTGAAAAACACTGCATCACACTAAGTGACATTGTTTAATGTGGTTTTACGACGGTTCATATCTTAACCTAACCTAACATTCGCACTTGTATCTAAAAACGCTCTATTACACTGTTTCGTTCATAATTACGATATTTGCATGACCTCACAGTTTTTCACAAACCTATTGCAGTACAGAATGCTGTATCTCGCTAAATGACATCGTTGTTTAAGGTTTCACGATGCTTGAATGCGCTTTAACGAGAATATCACAATGTAGCAGTTTCGCACTTGTAACGGTACAACACGCAGTATCTGGCTTGTTCGTGCCGTTTTGTGTGCTTTCACAACATTTCACCTATTGCAGTTTCGTACATGCAATAATACAACACTATCTCGGTAGATGACGTCCTTTTTGGTGGTTTCACGACGCTACCTAGCTTAAACTAACATAACTCAACCTAACATACCCTTCGCACTTCTATCGTTCGAGAGCGTTTTACGCGCTACTTTACAATGCTCTCTACAATATACGACGGTTTCATGCGCTTTCACATTAGATATCGCAGTTCCCGACTTGTAATGGTGAAAAACACTGCATCTCACTAAGTGACAATCTTTAATGCGGTTTTATGACGGTTCATATCTTAACCTAACCTAACATTCGCACTTGTATCTCAAAACGCTCTATTACACTGTTTCGTTCACAATTACGATATTTGCATGACCTCACAGTTTTTCACCAACCTATTACAGTACAGAACACTGTATACGCTAAATGACATCGTTCTTTAAGGTTTCACGATGCTTGCATGCGCTTTAACGAGAATATCACAACATAGCAGTTTCGCACTTGTAACGGTACAACACGCAGTAAATACCTTGTTCATGCCGTTTTGTGTGCTTTCACAACTTTTCACCTATCGCAGTTTCGTACTCGGAATAATACAACACTATCTCGTTAGATGACGTCGTTTTTGGTGGTTTCACGACGCTACCTAGCTTAAACTAACATAAGTGCACCTAACATATCCTTCGCACTTCTATCATTAGAAAACGTTTTACTCGCTACTTTACATTGCTTTCTACAACAATTAGACGGTTTCAAGCGCTTTCACATTAGATATCGCAGTTCCCGACTTGTAATGGTGAAAAACACTGCATCTCGCTAAGTGACATTCTTTAATGCGGTTTTACGACGGTTCATATCTTAACATAACCTAACCTAACCTAACCTAACGCAACCTTACCTAACCTAATCTAACCTAACCTAACCTAACGCAACCTTACCTAACCTAATCTAACCTAACCTAACCAAACACAACCTAACCTAACCTAACCTGACCTAACCTAACCCAACCCAACCCAACCCAACCTAACCAAACCTAACCTTACCCAACCCAACCCAACCCAACCCAACCTAACCTAACCTAACTCCACCCAACCCAACCCAACCAAACCCAACCCAACCTAACCTAACCTAACCCAACCCAACCCAAACTAACTTAAACTAACCTAACCTAACCTAACCTAACCTAACCCAACCGAACCTAACCTAACCTAACCTAACCTAACCCAACCTAACCTAACCTAACATAACCTAACCTAACCCAGCCCAACCCAACCCAACCTAACCTAACCTAACCTAACCAAACCTAACCAAACCTAACCTAACCTAACCTTACCCAACCCAACCCATCCCAACCTAACCTAACCTAACCTAACCCCACCCAACCCAACCCAACCCAACCCAACCTAACCTAACCTAACCTAACCCAAACCAACCCAAACTAACGTAAACTAACCTAACCTAACCTAACCTAACCCAACCCAACCTAACCTAACCTAACGTAACCTAACCTAACCCAACCGAACCTAACCTAACCTAACCTAACCTAACCCAACCTAACCTAACCTAACATAACCTAACCTAACCCAGCCCAACCCAACCCAACCTAACCTAACCTAACCAAACCTAACCTAACCTAACCTAACCTAACGTAACATAACCTAACCTAACCTAACGTAACCTAACCTAACCTAACGTAACGTAACGTAACCTAACCTAACCTAACCCAACCCAACCCAACCCAACCTAACCTAATCCAACCCAAACCAACCTAACCTAACCTAACCTAACCTAACGACGGTTGCAAGCGCTTTCACATTAGATATCGCAGTTCCCGACTTGTAATGGTGAAAAACACTGCATCTCACTAAGTGACAATGTTTAATGCGGTTTTACGACGGTTCATATCATAACCTAACCTAACATTCGCACTTGTATCTAAAAACGCTCTAGTACACTGTTTCGTTCACAATTACGTATTTGCATAACCTCACAGTTTTTCAGCAACTTATTACAGTACAGAACACTGTATCTCGCTAAATGACATCGTTCTTTAAGGTTTCACGATGCTTGCATGCGCTTTAACGAGAATATCACAACATAGCAGTTTCGCACTTGTAACGGTACGACACGCAGTAATTACCTTGTTTATGCCGTTTTGTGTGCTTTCACAACTTTTCACCTATCGCAGTTTCGTACTCGGAATAAAACAACACTATCTCGTTAGATGACGTCGTTTTTGGTGGTTTCACGACACTACCTAGCTTAAACTAACATAAGTGCACCTAACATATCCTTCGCACTTCTATCATTAGAAAACGTTTTACTCGCTACTTTACATTGCTTTCTACAACAATACGACGGTTTCAAGCGCTTTCACATTAGATATCGCAGTTCCCGACTTGTAATGGTGAAAAACACTGCATCTCACTAAGTGACATTGTTTAATGTGGTTTTACGACGGTTCATATCTTAATCTAACCTAACATTCGCACTTGTATCTAAAAACGCTCTATTACACTGTTTCGTTCACAATTACGATATTTGCATAACCTCACAGTTTTTCAGCAACTTTTTGCAGTACAGAACGCTGCATCTCGCTAAATGACATCGTTTTTTAAGGTTTCACGATGCTTGCGTGCGCTTTAACGAGAATATCACAATATAGCAGTTTTGCACTTGTAACGGTACAACACGCAGTATCTGGCTTGTTCATGCCGTTTGGTATGCTTTCACAACGTTTCACCTATTGCAGTTTCGTACATGCAATAAAACAACACTATCTCGTTAGATGACGTCCTTTTTGGTGGTTTCACGACGCTACCTAGCTTAAACTAACATAACTCAACCTAACATAACCTTCGCACTTCTATCGTTAGAAAACGTTTTACTCGCTACTTTACAATGCTCTCTACAACATTACGACGGTTTCATGGGCTTTCATATTAGATATCGCAGTTCCCGACTTGTAATGGTGAAAAACACTGCATCTCACTAAGTGACATTGTTTAATGCGGTTTTACGACTGTTAATATCTTAATCTAACCTAACATTCGCACTTGTATCTAAAAACGCTCTATTACACTGTTTCGTTCACAATTACGATATTTGCATAACCTCACAGTTTTTCAGCAACTTTTCGCAGTACAGAACGCTGCATCTCGCTAAATGACATCGTTTTTTAAGGTTTCACGATGCTTGCGTGCGCTTTAACGAGAATATCACAATATAGCAGTTTCGCACTTGTAACGGTACAACACGCAGTATCTGGCTTGTTCATGCCGTTTGGTATGCTTTCACAACGTTTCACCTATTGCAGTTTCGTACATGCAATAAAACAACACTATCTCGTTAGATGACGTCCTTTTTGGTGGTTTCACGACGCTACCTAGCTTAAACTAACATAACTCAACCTAACATAACCTTCGCACTTCTATCGTTAGAAAACGTTTTACTCGCTACTTTACATTGCTTTCTACAACAATACGACGGTTTCAAGCGCTTTCACATTAGATATCGCAGTTCCCGACTTGTAATGGTGAAAAACACTGCATCTCACTAAGGGACATTCTTTAATGCAGTTTTACGACGGTTCATATCTTAATCTAACCTAACATTCGCACTTGTATCTAAAAACGCTCTATTACACTGTTTCGTTCACAATTACGATATTTGCATAACCTCACAGTTTTTCAGCAACTTATTACAGTACAGAACACTGTATCTCGCTAAATGGCATCGTTCTTTAAGGTTTCACGATGCTTGCATGCGCTTTAACGAGAATATCACAACATAGCAGTTTCGCACTTGTAACAGTACAACACGCAGTAATTACCTTGTTCATGCCGTTTTGTGTGCTTTCACAACTTTTCACCTATCGCAGTTTCGTACTCGGAATAAAACAACACTATCTCGTTAGATGACGTCGTTTTTAATGGTTTCACGACGCTACCTAGCTTAAACTAACATAAGTGCACCTAACATATCCTTCGCACTTCTATCATTAGAAAACGTTTTACTCGCTACTTTACATTGCTTTCTACAACAATACGACGGTTTCAAGCGCTTTCACATTAGATATCGCAGTTCCCGACTTGTAATGGTGAAAAACACTGCATCTCACTAAGTGATATTGTTTAATGCGGTTTTGCGACGGTTCATATCTTAATCTAACCTAACATTCGCACTTGTATCTAAAAACGCTCTATTACACTGTTTCGTTCACAATTACGATATTTGCATAACCTCACAGTTTTTCAGCAACTTTTTGCAGTACAGAACGCTGCATCTCACTAAATGACATCGTTTTTTAAGGTTTCACGATGCTTGCGTGCGCTTTAACGAGAATAACATAATATAGCAGTTTCGCACTTGTAACGGTACAACACGCAGTATCTGGCGTGTTCATGCCGTTTTGTGTGCTTTCACAACATTTTACCTATTGCAGTTTCGTACATGCAATAAAACAACACTATCTCCTTAGATGACGTCGTTTTTGGTGGTTTCACGACGCTACCTAGCTTAAACTAACATAAGTGCACCTAACATATCCTTCGCACTTCTATCGTTAGAAAACGCTTTACTCGCTACTTTACATTGCTTTCTACAACATTACTACGGTGTTTAGCGCTTTCACATTAGATATCGCAGTTCCCGACTTGTAATGGTGAAAAACACTGCATCTCACTAAGGGACATTCTTTAATGCAGTTTTACGACGGTTCATATCTTGACCTAACCTAACCTAACCTAACGCAACCTGACCTAACCTAATCTAACCTAACCTAACCAAACTTAACCTAACCTAACCTAACCTAACATAACCTAACCCAACCCAACCCAACACAACCCAACCTAACCTAACCTAACCTAACCTTATCCAACCCAACCCAACCCAACCCTACCTAACCTAACCCCACCCAACCCAACCCAACCCAACCCAACCTAACCTAACCTAACCTAACCTAAACCAACTCAACCCAACCCAACCCAACCTAACCTAACCTAACCAAACCTAACCTAACCTAACCTAACCTAACCTGACCTTACCTAACCTAACCTTACCTAACCTAACGTAACCTAACCTAAGGTAACCTAACCCAACCCAACCCAACCCAACCTAACCTAACCCAACCCAACCCAACCTAACCTAACCTAACCTAACCTAACCCAACCTAACCCAACCCAACCCAACCTAACCTAACCCAACCCAACTCAACCTAACTCAACCTAACATAACCTAACCTAACCTAACCTAACGATGGTTGCAAGCGCT
Source organism: Rhipicephalus microplus (assembly GCF_043290135.1). Taxonomy (NCBI): domain Eukaryota; kingdom Metazoa; phylum Arthropoda; class Arachnida; order Ixodida; family Ixodidae; genus Rhipicephalus; species Rhipicephalus microplus. The sequence continues at coordinate 511,258,396 of NC_134710.1, forward strand.
TTCACATTAAATATCGCATTTCCCGACTTGTAATGGTGAAAAACACTGCATCTCACTAAGTGACATTGTTTAATGCGGTTTTACGACGGTTCATATCTTAACCTAACCTAACCTAACCTAACCTTACCTAACCTAACTTAACCTAACTTAACCTAACCTAACCTAACTTAACCTAACCTAACCTAACCTAACCTAACCCAACCCAACCCAACCCAACCTAACCTAACCTAACCTAACCCAACCCAACCCAACCCAACCCAACCCAACCTAACCTAACCTAACCTAACCTAACCCAACCCAACCCAAACTAACTTAAACTAACCTAACCTAACCTAACCCAACCCAACCTAACCTAACCTAACCTAACCTAACCCAACCGAACCTAACCTAACCTAACCTAACCTAACCCAACCTAACCTAACCTAACATAACCTAACCTAACCCAGCCCAACCCAACCCAACCTAACCTAACCTAACCTAACCAAACCTAACCTATCCTAACCTAAGCTAACCTTACCTAACCTAACCTAACCTAACGTAACATAACCTAACCTAACCTAACGTAACCTAACCTAACCTAACCTAACGTAACGTAACCTAACCTAACCTAACCTAACCCAACCTAACCCAACCCAACCCAACCCAACCTAACCTAATCCAACCCAAACCAACCTAACCTAACCTAACCTAACCTAACCTAACGACGGTTGCAAGCGCTTTCACATTAGATATCACAGTTCCCGACTTGTAATGGTGAAAAACACTGCATCTCACTAAGTGTCATTGTTTAATGCGGTTTTACGACGGTTCATATCATAACCTAACCTAACATTCGCACTTGTATCTAAAAACGCTCTATTACACTGTTTCGTTCACAATTACGATATTTGCATAACCTCACAGTTTTTCAACAACTTATTGCAGTACAGAACGCTGTATCTCACTAAATGACATTTTTCTTTAAGGTTTCACGATGCTTGCATGCGCTTTAACGAGAATATCACAGTATAGCAGTTTCGCACTTGTAACGGTACAACACGCAGTATCTGGCTTGTTCATGCCGTTTTGTATGCTTTCACAACGTTTCACCTATTGCAGTTTCGTACATGCAATAAAACAACACTATCTCGTTAGATGACGTCCTTTTTGGTGGTTTCACGACGCTACCTAGCTTAAGCTTACATAACTCAACCTAACATAACCTTCGCACTTCTATCGTTAGAAAACGCTTTACTTGCTACTTTACAATGCTCTCTACAACATTACGACAGTTTCAGGCGATTTAACATAAGATATCGCAGTTCCCGACTTGTAATGGTGAAAAACACTGCATCTCACTAAGTGACATTGTTTAATGCGGTTTTACGACGGCTCATATCTTAACCTAACCTAACCTAACCTAACCTTACCTAACCTAACCTAACTTAACCTAACCTAACCTAACCTAACCTAACCCAACCCAAACCAACCCAACCCAACCTAATCTAACCTAACGTAACCTAACCCAACCCAACCCAACCCAACCCAACCTAACCTAACCTAACCTAACCTAACCCAACCCAACCCAACCTAACCTAAACTAACCTAACCTAACCTAACCTAACCCAACCCAACCCAACCTAACCTAACCTAACCTAACCTAAGCCAACCACACCCAACCCAACCTAACCTAACCTAACCTAACCTAACCCAACCTAACCTAACCTAACCTAACCTCACCTAACCTAACCCAACCCAACCCAACCCAACCCAACCTAACCTAACAAAACCTAACCTAACCTAACCTTACCTAACCTAACCTAACCTAACGTAACCTAACCTAACCTAACCTAACGTAACATAACCTAACCTAACATAACCTAACCTAACGTAACCTAACCTACCCTACCCTAACCTAACCTAACCTAACCTAACTCAACCTAACCCAACCCAACCCAACCCAACCCAACCTAACCTAATCCAACCCAAACCAACCTAACCTAACCTAACCTAACCTAACCCAACCTAACCCAACCCGACCCAACCCAACCCAACCTAACCTAATCCAACCCAAACCAACCTAACCTAACCTAACCTAACGACGGTTGCAAGCGCTTTGACATTAGATATCGCAGTTCCCGAATCGTAATGGTGAAAAACACTGCATCTCACTAAGTGACATTGTTTAATGCGGTTTTACGACGGTTCATATCTTAACCTAACCTAACATTCGCACTTGTATCTAAAAACGCTCTATTACGCTGTTTCGTTCATAATTACGATATTTGCATGACCTCACAGTTTTTCACAAACCTATTGCAGTACAGAATGCTGCATCTCGCTAAATGACATCGTTGTTTAAGGTTTCACGATGCTTGAATGCGCTTTAAAGAGAATATCACAATATACCAGTTTCGCACTTGTAACGGTACAACACGCAGTATCTGGCTTGTTCGTGCCGTTTTGTGTGCTTTCACAACACTTCACCTATTGCAGTTTCGTACATGCAATAATACAACACTATCTCGGTAGATGACGTCCTTTTTGGTGGTTTCACGACGCTACCTAGCTTAAACTAACATAACTCAACCTAACATACCCTTCGCACTTCTATCGTTAGAAAACGTTTTACGCGCTACTTTACAATGCTCTCTACAATATACGACGGTTTCATGCGCTTTCACATTAGATATCGCAGTTCCCGACTTGTAATGGTGAAAAACACTGCATCTCACTAAGTGACATTCTTTAATGCGGTTTTATGACGGTTCATATCTTAACCTAACCTAACATTCGCACTTGTATCTCAAAACGCTCTATTACACTGTTTCGTTCACAATTACGATATTTGCATGACCTCACAGTTTTTCACCAACTTATTACAGTACAGAACACTGTATCTCGCTAAATGACATCGTTCTTTAAGGTTTCACGATGCTTGCATGCGCTCTAACGAGAATATCACAACATAGCAGTTTCGCACTTGTAACGGTACAACACGCAGTAAATACCTTGTTCATGCCGTTTTGTGTGCTTTCACAACTTTTCACCTATCGCAGTTTCGTACTCGGAATAAAACAACACTATCTCGTTAGATGACGTCGTTTTTGGTGGTTTCACGACGCTACCTAGCTTAAACTAACATAAGTGCACCTAACATATCCTTCGCACTTCTATCATTAGAAAACGTTTTACTCGCTACTTTACATTGCTTTCTACAACAATACGACGGTTTCAAGCGCTTTCACATAAGATATCGCAGTTCCCGACTTGTAATGGTGAAAAACACTGCATCTCGCTAAGTGACATTCTTTAATGCGGTTTTACGACGGTTCATATCTTAACATAACCTAACCTAACCTAGCGCAACCTTACCTAACCTAATCTAACCTAACCTAACCAAACTTAACCTAACCTAACCTAACCTGACCTAACCTAACCCAACCCAACCCAACCCAACCTAACCTAACCTAACCTAACCTAACCTTACCCAACGTAACCCAACCCAACCTAACCTAACCTAACCCCACCCAACCCAACCCAACCCAACCCAACCTAACCTAACCTAACCAAAACCAACTCAACCCAACCCAACCCAACCTAACCTAACCCAACCCAACCCAACCTAACCTAACCCAACCTAACCCAACCTAACCTAACCCAACCTAACCCAACCAGACCTAACCTAACCCAACCCAACCCAACCTAACCCAACCTAACCTAACCTAACCTAACCTTACCTAACCTTACCTAACCTAACTTAACCTAACTTAACCTAACTTAACCTAACCTAACTTAACCTAACCTAACCTAACCTAACCTAACCCAACCCAACCCAACCTAACCTAACATAACCTAACCTAACCCAACCCAACCCAACCCAACCTAACCTAACCTAACCTAACCCAACCCAACCCAACCAAACCTAAACTAACCTAACCTAACCTGACCTAACCCAACCCAACCTAACCTAACCTAACCTAACCCAACCCAACCTAACCTAACCTAACCTAACCTAAACCAACTCAACCCAACCCAACCCAACCCTACCTAACCTAACCTAACCAATCCTAACCTAACCTAACCTAACCTAACCTGACCTTACCTAACCTAACCTTACCTAACCTAACGTAGCCTAACCTAACGTACCCTAACCTAACCCAACCTAACCCAACCCAACCCAACCTAACCTAACCCAACCCAACCTAACCCAACCTAACCTAACCTAACCTAACCTAACCTAACCTAACGATGGTTGCAAGCGCTTTCACATTAGATATCGTAGCTCCCGACTTGTAATGGTGAAAAACACTGTATCTCACTAAGTGACATTGTTTAATGCGGTTTTACGACGGTTCATATCTTAACCTAACCTAACCTAACCTTACCTAACCTTACCTAACCTAACTTAACCTAACTTAACCTAACCTAACTTAACCTAACCTAACCTAACCCAACCCAACCCAACCCAACCTAACCTAACCTAACCTAACCCAACCCAACCCAAACCAACCTAACCTAACCTAACCCAACCCAACCCAACCTAACCTAAACTAACCTAACCTAACCTAACCTAACCCAACCCAACCTAACCTAACCTAACCTAACCTAACCCAACCCAACCTTACCTAAGCTAACCTATCCTAACCCAACCTAACCTAACCTAACATAACCTAACCAAACCCAGCCCAACCCAACCCAACCTAACCTAACCTAACCTAACCAAACCTAACCTAACCTAACCTTACCTAACCTAACCTAATCTAACGTAACCTAACCTAACCTAACCTAACCTAACCTAACCTAACATAACGTAACCTAACCTAACCTAACCTAACCCAACCTAACCCAACCCAACCCAACCCAACCTAACCTAATCCAACCCAAACTAACCTAACCTAACCTAACCTAACCTAACGACGGTTGCAAGCGCTTTCACATTAAATATCGCAGTTCTCGACTTGTAATGGTGAAAAACACTGCATCTCACTAAGTGACATTCTTTAATGCGGTTTTATGACGGTTCATATCTTAACCTAACCTAACATTCGCACTTGTATCTCAAAACGCTCTATTACACTGTTTCGTTCACAATTACGATATTTGCATGACCTCACAGTTTTTCACCAACTTATTACAGTACAGAACCCTGTATCTCGCTAAATGACATCATTCTTTAAGGTTTCACGCGCTTTAACGAGAATATCACAACATAGCACTTTCGCACTTGTAACGGTACAACACGCAGTATTTACCTTGTTCATGCCGTTTTGTGTGCTTTCACAACTTTTCACCTATCGCAGTTTCGTACTCGGAATAAAACAACACTATCTCGTTAGATGACGTCGTTTTTGGTGGTTTCACGACGCTACCTAGCTTAAACTAACATAAGTGCACCTAACATATCCTTCGCACTTCTATCATTAGAAAACGTTTTACTCGCTACTTTACATTGCTTTCTACAACAATACGACGGTTTCAAGCGCTTTCACATTAGATATCGCAGTTCCCGACTTGTAATGGTGAAAAACACTGCATCTCACTAAGTGACATTTTTTAATGCGGTTTTACGACGGTTCATATCTTAACATAACCTAACCTAACCTAATCTAACGCAACCTTACCTAACCTAATCTAACCTAACCTAACCAAACTTAACCTAACCTAACCTAACCTGACCTAACCTAACCCAACCCAACCCAACCCAACGTAACCTAACCTAACCTAACCTAACCTTACCCAAGCCAACCCAACCCATCCTAACCTAACCTAACCCCACTCAACCCAACCCAACCCAACCCAACCTAACCTAACCTAACCTAAACCAACTCAACCCAACCCAACCTAACCTAACCTAACCAAACCTAACCTAACCTAACTTAACCTGACCTTACCTAACGTAACCTTACCTAACCTAACGTAACCTAACCTAACGTAACCTAACCTAACCCAACCTAACCCAACCCAACCCAACCTAACCTAACCCAACCCAACCCAACCCAACCCAACCTAACCTAACCCAACCTAACCCAACCAGACCTATCCTAACCCAACCCAACCCAACCTAACCCAACCTAACCTAACCTAACCTAACGATGCTTGCAAGCGCTTTCACATTAGATATCGCAGTTCCCGACTTGTAATGGTGAAAAACACTGCATCTCACTAAGTGACATTGTTTAATGCGGTTTTACGATGGTTCATATCTTAACCTAACCTAACCTAACTTTACCTAACCTTACCTAACCTAACTTAACCTAACCTAACCTAACCTAACCCAACCCAACCCAACCCAACCTAACCTAACATAACCTAACCTAACCCAACCCAACCCAACCCAACCTAACCTAACCTAACCTAACCCAACCCAACCCAACCTAACCTAAACTAACCTAACCTAACCTAACCTAACCCAACCCAACCTAACCTAACCTAACCTAACCTAACCCAACTGAACCTAACCTAACCTAACATAACCTAACCAAACCCAGCAGAACCCAACCCACCCTGACCTAACCTAACCTAACACAACCAAACCTAACCTAACCTAACCTTACCTAACCTAACGTAACCTAATGTAACCTAACCTAACCTAACCTAACCCAACCTAACCCAACCCAACCCAACCCAACATAACCTAATCCAACCCAAACCAACCTAACCTAACCTAACCTAACGACGGTTGCAAGCGCTTTCACATTAGATATCGCAGTTCCCGACTTGTAATGGTGAAAAACACTGCATCTCACTAAGTGACATTCTTTATTGCGGTTTTACGACGGTTCATATATTAACCTAACCTAACATTAGCACTTGTATCTAAAAACGCTCTATTACACTGTTTCGTTCACAATTACGATATTTGCATAACCTCACAGTTTTTCAGCAACTTATTGCAGTACAGAACGCTGTATCTCACTAAATGACATTTTTCTTTAAGGTTTCACGCGCTTTAACGAGAATATCACAACATAGCACTTTCGCACTTGTAACGGTACAACACGCAGTATTTACCTTGTTCATGCCGTTTTGTGTGCTTTCACAACTTTTCACCTATCGCAGTTTCGTACTCGGAATAAAACAACACTATCTCGTTAGATGACGTCGTTTTTGGTGGTTTCACGACGCTACCTAGCTTAAACTAACATAAGTGCACCTAACATATTCTTCGCACTTCTATCATTAGAAAACGTTTTACTCGCTACTTTACATTGCTTTCTACAACAATACGACGGTTTCAAGCGCTTTCACATTAGATATCGCAGTTCCCGACTTGTAATGGTGAAAAACACTGCATCTCACTAAGTGACATTTTTTAATGCGGTTTTACGACGGTTCATATCTTAACATAACCTAACCTAACCTAATCTAACGCAACCTTACCTAACCTAATCTAACCTAACCTAACCAAACTTAACCTAACCTAACCTAACCTGACCTAACCTAACCCAACCCAACCCAACCCAACGTAACCTAACCTAACCTAACCTAACCTTACCCAAGCCAACCCAACCCATCCTAACCTAACCTAACCCCACTCAACCCAACCCAACCCAACCCAACCTAACCTAACCTAACCTAAACCAACTCAACCCAACCCAACCTAACCTAACCTAACCAAACCTAACCTAACCTAACTTAACCTGACCTTACCTAACGTAACCTTACCTAACCTAACGTAACCTAACCTAACGTAACCTAACCTAACCCAACCTAACCCAACCCAACCCAACCTAACCTAACCCAACCCAACCCAACCCAACCCAACCTAACCTAACCCAACCTAACCCAACCAGACCTATCCTAACCCAACCCAACCCAACCTAACCCAACCTAACCTAACCTAACCTAACCTAACCTAACGATGCTTGCAAGCGCTTTCACATTAGATATCGCAGTTCCCGACTTGTAATGGTGAAAAACACTGCATCTCACTAAGTGACATTGTTTAATGCGGTTTTACGATGGTTCATATCTTAACCTAACCTAACCTAACTTTACCTAACCTTACCTAACCTAACTTAACCTAACCTAACCTAACCTAACCCAACCCAACCCAACCCAACCTAACCTAACATAACCTAACCTAACCCAACCCAACCCAACCCAACCTAACCTAACCTAACCTAACCTAACCCAACCCAACCCAACCTAACCTAAACTAACCTAACCTAACCTAACCTAACCCAACCCAACCTAACCTAACCTAACCTAACCTAACCCAACTGAACCTAACCTAACCTAACATAACCTAACCAAACCCAGCAGAACCCAACCCACCCTGACCTAACCTAACCTAACACAACCAAACCTAACCTAACCTAACCTTACCTAACCTAACGTAACCTAATGTAACCTAACCTAACCTAACCTAACCTAACCCAACCTAACCCAACCCAACCCAACCCAACATAACCTAATCCAACCCAAACCAACCTAACCTAACCTAACCTAACGACGGTTGCAAGCGCTTTCACATTAGATATCGCAGTTCCCGACTTGTAATGGTGAAAAACACTGCATCTCACTAAGTGACATTCTTTATTGCGGTTTTACGACGGTTCATATATTAACCTAACCTAACATTAGCACTTGTATCTAAAAACGCTCTATTACACTGTTTCGTTCACAATTACGATATTTGCACAACCTCACAGTTTTTCAGCAACTTATTGCAGTACAGAACGCTGTATCTCACTAAATGACATTTTTCTTTAAGGTTTCACGATGCTTGCATGCGCTTTAACGAGAATATCACAGTATAGCAGTTTCGCACTTGTAACGGTACAACACGCAGTATCTGGCTTGTGCATGCCGTTTTGTGTGCTTTCACAACTTTTCACCTATCGCAGTTTCGTACTCGGAATAAAACAACACTATCTCGTTAGATGACGTCGTTTTTGGTGGTTTAACGACGCTACCTAGCTTAAACTAACAAAAGTGCACCTAACATATCCTTCGCACTTCTATCATTAGAAAACGTTTTACTCGCTACTTTACATTGCTTTCTACAACAATACGACGGTTTCAAGCGCTTTCACATTAGATATCGTAGTTCCCAACTTGTAATGGTGAAAAACACTGCATCTCACTAATTGACATTCTTTAATGCGGTTTTACGACGGTTCATATCTTAACATAACCTAACCTAACCTAACCTAACGCAACCTTACCTAACCTAATCTAACCTAACCTAACCAAACTTAACCTAACCTAACCTAACCTGACCTAACCTAACCCAACCCAACCCAACCCAACGTAACCTAACCTAACCTAACCTAACCTTACCCAAGCCAACCCAACCCATCCTAACCTAACCTAACCCCACTCAACCCAACCCAACCCAACCCAACCTAACCTAACCTAACCTAAACCAACTCAACCCAACCCAACCTAACCTAACCTAACCAAACCTAACCTAACCTAACTTAACCTGACCTTACCTAACGTAACCTTACCTAACCTAACGTAACCTAACCTAACGTAACCTAACCTAACCCAACCTAACCCAACCCAACCCAACCTAACCTAACCCAACCCAACCCAACCCAACCTAACCTAACCCAACCTAACCCAACCAGACCTATCCTAACCCAACCCAACCCAACCTAACCCAACCTAACCTAACCTAACCTAACCTAACGATGCTTGCAAGCGCTTTCACATTAGATATCGCAGTTCCCGACTTGTAATGGTGAAAAACACTGCATCTCACTAAGTGACATTGTTTAATGCGGTTTTACGATGGTTCATATCTTAACCTAACCTAACCTAACTTTACCTAACCTTACCTAACCTAACTTAACCTAACCTAACCTAACCCAACCCAACCCAACCCAACCTAACCTAACATAACCTAACCTAACCCAACCCAACCCAACCCAACCTAACCTAACCTAACCTAACCTAACCCAACCCAACCCAACCTAACCTAAACTAACCTAACCTAACCTAACCTAACCCAACCCAACCTAACCTAACCTAACCTAACCTAACCCAACTGAACCTAACCTAACCTAACATAACCTAACCAAACCCAGCAGAACCCAACCCACCCTGACCTAACCTAACCTAACACAACCAAACCTAACCTAACCTAACCTTACCTAACCTAACGTAACCTAATGTAACCTAACCTAACCTAACCTAACCTAACCCAACCTAACCCAACCCAACCCAACCCAACATAACCTAATCCAACCCAAACCAACCTAACCTAACCTAACCTAACGACGGTTGCAAGCGCTTTCACATTAGATATCGCAGTTCCCGACTTGTAATGGTGAAAAACACTGCATCTCACTAAGTGACATTCTTTATTGCGGTTTTACGACGGTTCATATATTAACCTAACCTAACATTAGCACTTGTATCTAAAAACGCTCTATTACACTGTTTCGTTCACAATTACGATATTTGCACAACCTCACAGTTTTTCAGCAACTTATTGCAGTACAGAACGCTGTATCTCACTAAATGACATTTTTCTTTAAGGTTTCACGATGCTTGCATGCGCTTTAACGAGAATATCACAGTATAGCAGTTTCGCACTTGTAACGGTACAACACGCAGTATCTGGCTTGTGCATGCCGTTTTGTGTGCTTTCACAACTTTTCACCTATCGCAGTTTCGTACTCGGAATAAAACAACACTATCTCGTTAGATGACGTCGTTTTTGGTGGTTTCACGATCCTACCTAGCTTAAACTAACAAAAGTGCACCTAACATATCCTTCGCACTTCTATCATTAGAAAACGTTTTACTCGCTACTTTACATTGCTTTCTACAACAATACGACGGTTTCAAGCGCTTTCACATTAGATATCGTAGTTCCCAACTTGTAATGGTGAAAAACACTGCATCTCACTAATTGACATTCTTTAATGCGGTTTTACGACGGTTCATATCTTAACATAACCTAACCTAACCTAACCTAACGCAACCTTACCTAACCTAATCTAACCTAACCTAACCAAACTTAACCTAACCTAACCTAACCTGACCTAACCTACCCAACCCAACCCAACCCAACCTAACCTAACCTAACCTAACCTAACCTTACCCAACCCAACCCAACCCAACCCAACCTAACCTAACCTAACCCCACCCAACCCAACCCAACCCAACCCAACCTAACCTAACCTAACCTAACCTAAACCAACTCAACCCAACCCAACCCAACCCAACCTAACCTAACATAACCAAACCTAACCTAACCTAACCTAACCTGACCTTACCTAACCTAACCTTACCTAACCTAACGTAACCTAACCTAACGTAACCTAACCTAACCCAACCTAACCCAACCCAACCTAACCCAACCCAACCCAACCTAACCAAACCCAACCCAACCCTACCTAACCCAAACTAACCCAACCTAACCTAACCTAACCTAACCTAACCCAACCTAACCCAACCAGACCTAACCTAACCCAACCCAACCCAACCTAACCCAACCTAACCTAACCTAACGATGGTTGCAAGCGCTTTCACATTAGATATCGCACTTCCCGACTTGTACTGGTGAAAAACACTGCATCTCACTAAGTGACATTGTTTAATGCGGTTTTACGACGGTTCATATCTTAACCTAACCTAACCTAACCTAACCTAACCTTACCTAACCTAACTTAACCTAACTTAACCTAACCTAACTTAACCTAACCTAACCTAACCTAACCCAACCTAACCCAACCTAACCTAACATAACCTAACCTAACCCAACCCAACCCAACCCAACCTAACCTAACCTAACCTAACCTAACCCAACCCAACCCAACCTAACCTAAACTAACCTCACCTAACCTAACCTAACCTAACCCAACCCAACCTAACCTAACCTAACCTAAGCTAACCCAACCTAACCTAACCTAACCCAACCTAACCTAACCTAACATAACCTAACCAAACCCAGCACAACCCAACCCAACCTGACCTAACCTAACCTAACCTAACCTAACCAAACCTAACCTAACCTAACCTTACCTAACCTAACGTAACCTAACGTAACCTAACGTAACCTAACCTAACCTAACGTAACGTAACCTAACCTAACCTATCCTAACCCAACCTAACCCAACCGAACCCAACCCAACATAACCTAATCCAACCCAAACCAACCTAACCTAACCTAACCTAACCTAACGACGGTTGCAAGCGCTTTCACATTAGATATCGCAGTTCCCGACTTGTAATGGTGAAAAACACTTCATCTCACTAAGTGACATTCTTTATTGCGGTTTTACGACGGTTCATATATTAACCTAACCTAACATTCGCACTTGTATCTAAAAACGCTCTATTACACTGTTTCGTTCACAATTACGATATTTGCATAACCTCACAGTTTTTCAGCAACTTATTGCAGTACAGAACGCTGTATCTCAGTAAATGACATTTTTCTTTAAGGTTTCACGATGCTTGCATGCGTTTTAACGAGAATATCACAGTATAGCAGTTTCGCACTTGTAACGGTACAACACGCAGTATCTGGCTTGTTCATGCCGTTTTGTGTGCTTTCACAACTTTTCACCTATCGCAGTTTCGTACTCGCAATAAAACAACACTATCTCGTTAGATGACGTCGTTTTTGGTGGTTTCACGACGCTACCTAGCTTAAACTAACATAACTCAACCTAACATAACCTTCGCACTTCTATCGTTAGAAAACGTTTTACTCGCTACTTTACAATGCTCTCTACAACATTACGACGGTTTCATGCGCTTTCACATTAGATATCGCAGTTCCCGATTTGTAATGGTGAAAAACACTGCATCTCACTAAGTGACATTGTTTAATGCGGTTTTACGAAGGTTCATATCTTAATGTAACCTAACATTTGCACTTGTATCTAAAAACGCTCTATTACACTGTTTCGTTCACAATTACGATATTTGCATAACCTCACAATTTTTCAGCAACTTGTTGCAGTACAGAACGCTGCATCTCGCTAAATGACATCGTTTTTTAAGGTTTCACGATGCTTGCGTGCGCTTTAACGAGAATATCACAATATAGCAGTTTCGCACTTGTAACGGTACAACGCGCAGTATCTGGCTTGTTCATGCCGTTTTGTGTGCTTTCACAACTTTTCACCTATCGCAGTTTCGTACTCGCAATAAAACAACACTATCTCGTTAGATGACGTCGTTTTTGGTGGTTTCACGACGCTACCTAGCTTAAACTAACATAAGTGCACCTATCATATCCTTCGCACTTCTATCGTTAGAAAACGTTTTACTCGCTACTTTACATTGCTTTCTACAACATTACGACGGTTTCAAGCGCTTTCACATTAGATATCGCATTTCCCGACTTGTAATGGTGAAAAACACTGCATCTCAATAAGTGACATTCTTTAAGGCGGTTTTACGACGGTTCATATCTTAACATAACCTAACCTAACCTAACCTAACGCAACCTTACCTAACCTAATCTAACCTAACCTAACCAAACTTAACCTAACCTAACCTAACCTAACCTACCCAACCCAACCCAACCTAACCTAACCTAAACTAACCTAACCTTACCCAACCCAACCCAACCCAACCCAACCTAACCTAACCTTACCCCACCCAACCCAACCCAACCCAACCCAACCCAACCTAACCAAACCTAACCTAACCTAACCTAACCTGACCTTACCTAACCTAACCTTACCTAACCTAACGTAACCTAACCTAACACAACCTAACCCAACCCAACCCAACCTAACCAAACCCAACCCAACCCTACCTAACCCAACCTAACCCAACCTAACCTAACCTAACCTAACCCAACCTAACCCAACCAGACCTAACCTAACCCAACCCAACCCAACCTAACCCAACCTAACCTAACCTAACCTAACCTAACGATGGTTGCAAGCGTTTGCACATTAGATATCGCACTTCCCGACTTGTACTGGTGAAAAACACTGCATCTCACTAAGTGACATTGTTTAATGCGGTTTTACGACGGTTCATATCTTAACCTAACCTAACCTAACTTAACCTAACTTAACCTAACCTAACTTAACCTAACCTAACTTAACCTAACCTAACCTAACCTAACCCAACCCAACCCAACCCAACCTAACCTAACATAACCTAACCTAACCCAACCCAACCCAACCCAACCTAACCTAACCTAACCTAACCTAACCTAACCCAACCCAACCCAACCTAACCTAAACTAACCTAACCTAACCTAACCTAACCCAACCCAACCTAACCTAACCTAACCTAACCCAACCGAACCTAACCTAACCAAACCCAGCACAACCCAACCCAACCTGACCTCACCTAACCTAACCTAACCAAACCTAACCTAACCTAACCTTACCTAACCTAACCTAACCTAACGTAACCTAACGTAACCTAACCTAACCTAACGTAACGTAACCTAACCTAACCTAACCTAACCTAACCCAACCTAACCCAACCCAACCAGACCCAACATAACCTAATCCAACCCAAACCAACCTAACCTAACCTAACCTAACCTAACGACGGTTGCAAGCGCTTTCACATTAGATATCGCAGTTCCCGACTTGTAATGGTGAAAAACACTGCATCTCACTAAGTGACATTCTTTATTGCGGTTTTACGACGGTTCATATATTAACCTAACCTAACTTTCGCACTTGTATCTAAAAACGCTCTATTACGCTGTTTCGTTCACAATTACGATATTTGCATAACCTCACAGTTTTTCAGCAACTTATTGCAGTACAGATCGCTGTATCTCACTAAATGACATTTTCTTTAAGGTTTCACGATGCTTGCATGCGCTTTAACGAGAATATCACAGTATAGCAGTTTCGCACTTGTAACGGTACAACACGCAGTATCTGGCTTGTTCAGGCCGTTTTGTGTGCTTTCCCAACTTTTCACCTATCGCAGTTTCGTACTCGGAATAAAACAACACTATCTCGTTAGATGACGTCGTTTTTGGTGGTTTCACGACGCTACCTAGCTTAAACTAACATAAGTGCACCTAACATATCCTTCGCACTTCTATCATTAGAAAACGTTTTACTCGCTACTTTACATTGCTTTCTACAACAATACGACGGTTTCAAGCGCTTTCACATTAGATATCGCAGTTCCCGACTTGTAATGGTGAAAAACACGGCATCTCACTAAGTGACATTGTTTATAGCGGTTTTACGATGGTTCATATCTTAACCTAACCTAACCTAATCTTACCTAACCTTACCTAACCTAACTTAACCTAACTTAACCTAACCTAACTTAACCTAACCTAACTTAACCTAACCTAACTTAACCTAACCTAACCTAGTCTAACCTAACCCAACTTAACCCAACCTAACCTAACATAACCTAACCTAACCCAACCCAACCCAACCCAACCTAACCTAACCTAACCTAACCTAACCCAACCCAACCCAACCTAACCTAACCTAACCTAACCTAACCTAACCCAACCTAACCTAACCTAACCTAACCTAACCCAACCCAACCTAACCTAACCTAACCTAACCCAACCTAACCTAACCTAACATAACCTAACCAAACCCAGCCCAACCCAACCCAACCTGACCTAACCTAACCTAACCTAACCAAACCTAACCTAACCTTACCTAACCTAACCTAACCTAACGTAACCTAACCTAACCTAACCTAACGTAACCTAACCTAACCTAACCTAACATAACGTAACCTAACCTAACCTAACCTAACCCAACCCAACCCAACCTAACCTAATCCAACCCAAAGCAACCTAACCAAACCTAACCTAACGACGGTTGCAAGCGCTTTCACATTAGATATCGCAGTTCCCGACTTGTAATGGTGAAAAACACTGCATCTCACTAAGTGACATTCTTTATTGCGGTTTTACGACGGTTCATATATTAACCTAACCTAACATTCGCACTTGTATCTAAAAACGCTCTATTACACTGTTTCGTTCACAATTACGATATTTGCATAACCTCACAGTTTTTCAGCAACTTAACTCAGTACAGAACGCTGTATCTCACTAAATGACATTTTTCTTTAAGGTTTCACGATGCTTGCATGCGCTTTAACGAGAATATCACAGTATAGCAGTTTCGCACTTCTAACGGTACAACACGCAGTATCTGGCTTGTTCATGCCGTTTTGTATGCTTTAGCATTTCACATATTGCAGTTTCGTACATGCATTAAAACAACACTATTTCGTTAGATGACGTCCTTTTTGGTGGTTTCACGACGCTACCTAGCTTAAACTAACATAACTCAACCTAACATAACCTTCGCACTTCTATCGTTAGAAAACGTTTTACTCGCTACTTTACAATGCTCTCTACAACATTACGACGGTTTTATGCGCTTTCACAATAGATATCGCAGTTCCCGACTTGTAATGGTGAAAAACACTGCATCTCACTAAGTGACATTGTTTAATGCGGTTTTACGGCGGTTCATATCTTAATCTAACCTAACATTCGCACTTGTATCTAAAAACGCTCGATTACACTGTTTCGTTCACAATTACGATATTTGCATAACTTCACAGTTTTTCAGCAACTTGTTGCAGTACAGAACGCTGCATCTCGCTAAATGACATCGTTTTTTAAGGTTTCACGATGCTTGCGTGCGCTTTAACGAGAATATCACAATATAGCAGTTTCGCACTTGTAGCGGTACAACACGCAGTATCTGGCTTGTTCATGCCGTTTTGTGTGCTTTCACAACGTTTCACCTATTGCAGTTTCGTACATGCAATAAAACAACACTATCTCGTTAGATGACGTCGTTTTTGGTGGTTTCACGACGCTACCTAGCTTAAACTAACATAAGTGCACCTAACATATCCTTCGCACTTCTATCGTTAGAAAACGTTTTACTCGCTACTTTACATTGCTTTCTACAACATTACGACGGTTTCAAGCGCTTTCACATTAGATATCGCAGTTCCCGACTTGTAACGGTGAAAAACACTGCATCTCAATAAGTGACATTCTTTAAGGCGGTTTTACGACGGTTCATATCTTAACATAACCTAACCTAACCTAACGCAACCTTACCTAACCTAATCTAACCTAACCTAACCAAACTTAACCTAACCTAACCTAACCTGACCTAACCTACCCAACCCAACCCAACCTAACCTAACCTAAACTAACCTAACCTTACCCAACCCAACCCAACCCAACCCAACCTAACCTAACCCCACCCAACCCAACCCAACCCAACCCAACCTAACCAAACCTAACCTAACCTAACCTAACCTGACCTTACCTAACCTAACCTTACCTAACCTAACGTAACCTAACCTAACGTAACCTAACCTAACCCAACCTAACCCAACCCAACCCAACCTAACCAAACCCAACCCAACCCTACCTAACCCAACCTAACCCAACCTAACCTAACCTAACCCAACCCAACCTAACCCAACCAGACCTAACCTAACCCAACCCAACCCAACCTAACCCAACCTAACCTAACCTAACCTAACCTAACGATGGTTGCAAGCGCTTTCACATTAGATATCGCACTTCCCGACTTGTACTGGTGAAAAACACTGCATCTCACTAAGTGACATTGTTTAATGCGGTTTTACGACGGTTCATATCTTAACCTAACCTAACCTAACCTTACCTAACCTAACCTAACTTAACCTAACTTAACCTAACCTAACTTAACCTAACCTAACTTAACCTAACCTAACCTAACCCAACCCAACCCAACCCAACCTAACCTAACATAACCTAACCTAACCCAACCCAACCCAACCCAACCTAACCTAACCTAACCTAACCTAACCCAACCCAACCCAACCTAACCTAAACTAACCTAACCTAACCTAACCTAACCCAACCCAACCTAACCTAACCTAACCTAACCCAACCGAACCTAACCTAACCAAACCCAGCACAACCCAACCCAACCTGACCTAACCTAACCTAACCTAACCTTACCTAACCTAACCTAACCTAACGTAACCTAACGTAACCTAACCTAACCTAACGTAACGTAACCTAACCTAACCTAACCTAACCTAACCCAACCTAACCCAACCCAACCCAACCCAACATAACCTAATCCAACCCAAACCAACCTAACCTAACCTAACCTAACCTAACGACGGTTGCAAGCGCTTTCACATTAGATATCGCAGTTCCCGACTTGTAAGGGTGAAAAACACTGCATCTCACTAAGTGACATTCTTTATTGCGGTTTTACGACGGTTCATATATTAACCTAACCTAACATTCGCACTTGTATCTAAAAACGCTCTATTACGCTGTTTCGTTCACAATTACGACATTTGCATAACCTCACAGTTTTTCAGCAACTTATTGCAGTACAGATCGCTGTATCTCACTAAATGACATTTTCTTTAAGGTTTCACGATGCTTGCATGCGCTTTAACGAGAATATCACAGTATAGCAGTTTCGCACTTGTAACGGTACAACACGCAGTATCTGGCTTGTTCATGTCGTTTTGTGTGCTTTCACAACTTTTCACCTATCGCAGTTTCGTACTCGGAATAAAACAACACTATCTCGTTAGATGACGTCGTTTTTGGTGGTTTCATGACGCTACCTAGCTTAAACTAACATAAGTGCACCTAACATATCCTTCGCACTTCTATCATTAGAAAACGTTTTACTCGCTACTTTACATTGCTTTCTACAACAATACGACGGTTTCAAGCGCTTTCACATTAGATACCGCAGTTCCCGACTTGTAATGGTGAAAAACACGGCATCTCACTAAGTGAGATTGTTTATAGCGGTTTTACGATGGTTCATATCTTAACCTAACCTAACCTAATCTTACCTAACCTTACCTAACCTAACTTAACCTAACTTAACCTAACCTAACTTAACCTAACCTAACCTAGTCTAACCTAACCCAACTTAACCCAACCTAACCTAACATAACCTAACCTAACCCAACCCAACCCAACCCAACCTAACCTAACCTAACCTA
>NC_134710.1:511279807-511367307 GCF_043290135.1 Rhipicephalus microplus
CCTAACCTAACCTAACGTAACCTAACCTAACCTAACCTAACATAACGTAACCTAACCTAACCTAACCTAACCTAACCCAACCTAACCCAACCCAACCCAACCCAACCTAACCTAATCCAACCCAAAGCAACCTAACCAACCGTCGTTAGGTTATAACGACGGTTGCAAGCGCTTTCACATTAGATATCGCAGTTCCCGACTTGTAATGGTGAAAAACACTGCATCTCACTAAGTGACATTCTTTATTGCGGTTTTACGACGGTTAATATATTAACCTAACCTAACATTCGCACTTGTATCTAAAAACGCTCTATTACACTGTTTCGTTCACAATTACGATATTTGCATAACTTCACAGTTTTTCAGCAACTTATTTCAGTACAGAACGCTGTATCTCACTAAATGACATTTTTCTTTAAGGTTTCACGATGCTTGCATGCGCTTTAACGAGAATATCACAGTATAGCCGTTTCGCACTTCTAACGGTACAACACGCAGTATCTGGCTTGTTCATGCCGTTTTGTATGCTTTAGCATTTCACCTATTGCAGTTTCGTACATGTGTAGTGGGGAATTCGCAAGGCAATGATAGTGGGACCATCGCTGAGTGCGAAGCGCGAGCACGAGCTGTAGACACTGGACTGCCCGAGCATTTGTTTCTGTACCGGCTGTCTGCCTATTACCTGGCGTCGCTAATAAACCCCCTTGCAAAGTGGTGGAAGTGTGCTGGGTACGCAAACCTGGAACTTCGAAGCCGGAAGCTGCCCACTACATCAGCAATGCCTGATCAGACGACCGAGCAAGGCACCACCCAGCAAAGCACGGCCCAATCTCAACTGGTCATCGTGCCTACCACCCTGCGCCAACGAGATCCGCCCTTCTTCAGTGGCACCGAGGACCAAGATGTGGAGGACTGGTTGCAGCTGTTTGAGAAGGTGAGCGCCGCCAACAAGTGGGACGACCCCTCGAAATTAGAGTATGTCCCATTTTATCTCAAAGACGTCGCCAGCCTGTGGTTCACAAACCACCGCACTGAATTTATCACTTGGGCTGGTTTCAAGACCACCCTCGTAGCTGTGTTCGATCGCCCCGCAGTGCGCAAGCTGCGTGCTGAGCAGCGCCTACGCGGACGTGCACAAAGGCAGGGCGAAAACTTCACAAGCTATATTGAAGATGTAATCGATTTATGCCGGCGCTTCAACCCTGAGATGACCGAACATGACAAGATCAGGCATATCTTGAAAGGCATAGACGATGATGCCTATCAAATGTTGCTGGCAAAGAGCCCAAGTACCGTATCCGAACTTGTGACCTTGTGCCAGAGCTTGGAAGAAATTCGGAAACAACGTGCAGCAGTTCGGAGGTCGACGACTGCAGACGACTCTCTCGCTGCCCTGGCCGTCGGTGGTGACAGCTCCCTGCTGGAGCAGATAAAAGAATATGTACGCGAAGAGGTCGCACGACAACTTTCATGTCTCTCGCATCTGCCGACCACCGAAGCACCAACGAACCGCCTAACGCCGACAATAAGACAGGCTATTCAGGAGCAGGTCTCCGAGGCGTTGCCATTACCTACGCCTGCCTCTCAACCAACGCCTGTTGCCGCGCCACTGACTTATGCGGCCGTCGCGGCAATGCCTCCTGCATCTCGTCTGCCAATGTATACGCCACAGCCTGTGCGACCGTCCACCACGCCGTTTCCACAGCAACACGCCGGAAATCCTTGGCGCACCGCTGACAACCGGCCTATATGTTACTTTTGCGGAATTCCAGGTCACGTTGCACGTCTATGTCGTCGGCACTTCACAGTTAACGCACCAAGATATCCTGACTATTCGTTTCGACCTCCATACCACGCGCCTCACGTACCACCTGAAGTTCACGAACGCGATGCGCAAACTGCTTCCGGCGCCCGAACATTCGCTTCTAGACGTTCTACTTCCCGCTCGCCTTCACCTTCACCAAGTCGTCGTTCCGTGTCGCCTATGCGTCGACGACCCACCTCCATTGAGACGGAAAACTAACTGCCGCAGCTCCGGAGGCACGAGCTGCGTCATCGTCTAATCGTTCAAGTCCTCGCCTGTCTCCCGCCAATCTTATCGATGTAATCGTCGAAGGTATACGAACACTCGCACTCATTGATACCGGTGCCGCGATATCTGTGATTAGTGAGAGACTCTGCCGCTCTCTTCGTAAAGTGACGATGCTTTCTCCCGTGGTTTCTCTTAGTACTGCGAGCGCCCAACAAATTGAGCCCGTCGCGTCATGTACAGCAAAAGTTGTGATTCGAGACGTGTTGTACACCATTGAATTTCACGTGTTGGCTTCATGTTCCCACGATGTCATCCTAGGATGGGATTTTTTATCACGTCATCACGCCGTCGTGGACTGCGCTCGGGCCGAAGTGGAGCTGTTACCGTTTGGTGATGCGCCTTCTGTTGATGCGGCCGTATCTAGTGTGGCTAACCTTGTCGTCGCGACGGACATAGACCTTCCTCCTTTCAGCGCCCAGTTTGTCCCTGCCTGCTGTGCTTCACTTTCTGACGCTACCGTCCTATTCACGCCATCTGACATCTTCGGTAGCCGCCACCACACATCGCTGCCATTCGCCGTTCTTGAGCTTTGTCAAGACACTACCGGGATATTTATTTCCAATCCCAACTCGTGCCCCCTCAGTTTGCGCCGCAACGAGACGCTCGGCCACATTCAGCTCATCGATGAAGGTACTGTCGTGCCTGCCGATTTCTTCGACAGCAAGCCGAATATGGAGCTGAACGCGTTGGTTCCTCACTTTGCCTTGAACAGCGTGTCTACCGATGCATTTTACCATTCTATTGACAGCCATCTCGCCCCGGCTCAACGAGAGCAGCTTGTTACCCTGCTGCACGAATTCAAGCGTTCGTTTGACTTTCCCCAAGCGGTGCTAGGAAGAACGAACACCGTTGTGCACACAATTGACACAGGAAAGAGTACTCCTTTGCGCCAGCGCCCTTATCGTGTGTCACCAGTGGAGCGTCGGGTAATTGCAGAACAAGTAGACGACATGCTACAGCGCGGAGTCATCAAGCCTTCTTGTAGTCCTTGGTCTTCCCCAGTTGTACTCGTCAAAAAAAAGGATGGTTCAGTCCGGTTCTGCGTAGACTACAGGCGCCTAAACAACATTACGAGGAAAGATGTTTACCCTCTTCCCCGCATAGACGACGCTCTCGATTGTCTCCAAGGTGCAGAATTCTTTTCCTCGCTTGACCTTCGCTCGGGTTATTGGCAGGTCCCAATGGCTGAGTCTGATCGTCCAAAAACGGCGTTTGCACACCGGATGGCCTCTATGAATTTACCGTGATGCCATTCGGACTCTGCAATGCGCCTGCCACATTCGAGCGAATGATGGACAGCGTTTTACGTGGTCTCAAATGGAACATTTGCTTGTGCTATCTAGATGACGTTGTGGTTTTTTCACCCGATTTCACTTCGCATCTCACTCGTCTGCGCAAGATTCTACAGTGCCTTACAAACGCCAGGCTTCAGCTTAACCTGAAGAAGTGTCACTTCGGGGCTAAACAACTCACCATACTTGGTCATGTCGTCTCGAAAGCCGGCATTCTTCCCGACCCTGACAAGCTTCGTGCTGTTGCCGAATTTCCTAAGCCAACTACTGTTAAAGAACTACGGAGCTTTGTGGGCCTGTGCTCCTATTTTCGTCGCTTTGTCCGGAACTTTGCCTCCATCATCGCTCCACTCACCAAACTCCTTGCTGGCCCTGCAGATCTTTCGAATTGGACAGCAGCCTGTGACGAATCCTTCGCAACACTGCGCCGACTCCTTACCTCACCACCCGTACTGCGCCATTACGACCCTACTGCGCCAACCGAAGTACACACGGATGCAAGTGGCGTTGGCCTTGGTGCAGTACTCGCGCAACGCAAGCCAGGTTTTACGGAGTATGTGGTCGCCTATGCCAGCCGCGCCCTCACTAAGGCAGAAGCCAACTATTCTGTTACGGAAAAAGAGTGCCTCGCGATTGTGTGGGCGTTAAACAAGTTTCGCCCCTATTTGTACGGCCAAACTTTTGATGTGGTAACTGACCATCACGCACTCTGTTGGTTGGCTTCGCTAAAAGATCCTTCCGGCCGCCTTGGACGTTGGGCACTACGCCTCCAGGAATTCGACATACGCGTCGTCTACCGATCGGGGCGAAAGCACTCTGACGCAGATGCGCTTTCACGATCACCCGTGAAATCCGATGATACGGATATATCAGCCCTGGACCTTCCCCTATCTGCCGTCAGCGTCAGAGACATGCCATCCGAACAGCGCAAGGACCCTTGGATCGCCTCGCTATTGAATATGCTTTCTGACGCATCAACTTCCGGTTACCCGCGTGCTCTTCGCCGCCAAGCAACGCATTTCGCCATACGGGATGGCCTGTTATACCGTCGCAACTATCAAGTGACGGGTCGTAAATGGCTGCTAGTCATACCCAGCCATATGCGGTCTGATATCTGCAAATATTTTCATGCTGAACCGCAACACGCACACGCCGGTGCGCTAAAGACGTATGAGCGGATCCGCCAACGTTACTACTGGCGGGGTATGTACACGTTTGTACGCAAACACATTCGCTCATGTTCCCAGTGTCAGCAGCGCAAGACATTCCCTCATTCACCCGGTCAACTGCAGCCTTTGCCATGTCCTGCACGCCCATTCGACCGTGTTGGGATTGACCTATACGGCCCGCTACCGTGCTCTGTTGGTGGCAATCGATGGGTGATTGTGGCTGCCGACCATCTGACAAGGTACGCCGAAACGGCAGCGCTGCCTTCGGCTGGTGCTCGTGACGTTGCAACCTTCATCTTGCACCGGTTTGTTCTTCGTCATGGTGCACCACGGGAGCTCCTGAGTGACAGAGGACGCGTATTTTTGTCCGAAGTTCTGCAGCAGCTCCTACATTCATGCCGTACGGTACACCGCACATCAACAGCCTATCACCCTCAGACAAACGGCCTAACGGAACGTTTCAACAGAACCCTCGGAGACATGCTCGCTATGTATATTGATTCCGACCACTCCAACTGGGACGTTGTTCTTCCTTTCGTGACGTACGCCTACAATACGGCGATTCAATCAACAACAGGCTTTTCTCCATTTTTTCTTTTATATGGTCGTGACCCATGCAACACACTCGACACAATTTTGCCATACAATCCTGATGCCTCAGAGTTCAGCCCAGTTTCTGAAATGGCTGAACATGCCGAAGAGTGTCGTCAACTTGCACGGTCCTTCACAGCCGATAACCAAGCCCTCCAAAAAGATCGCCACGACCATGATATTGTTCAGAATACCTTCCCCGTCGGTTCTCTCGTGTGGCTCCGACTGCCTTTCCACTCTCCTGGACTGACTCCCAAGTTTGCACCGAAGTATACGGGCCCTTACCGCGTCATACAACACCCTTCTTCTGTCACCTATGTGATTGAACCACTCAAGCCGTCCACGGACAAGCGCCGCCTTGGTCGTGAGACGGTCCACGTCAGTCGCCTCAAGCCCTGTTACGACCCTCCTGTTCTCTCGTCACCTTGAGTCGCCACGATGGCTCGTCTTCGTCGCCGGGGCATTGTAGTGGGGAATTCGCAAGGCAATGATAGTGGGACCATCGCTGAGTGCGAAGCGCGAGCAGGAGCTGTAGACACTGGACTGCCCGAGCATTTGTTTCTGTACCGGCTGTCTGCCTATTACCTGGCGTCGCTAATAAACCCCCTTGCACATGCAATAAAACAACACTATCTCGTTAGATGACGTCCTTTTTGGTGGTTTCACGACGCTACCTAGCTTAAACTAACATAACTCAACCTAACATAACCTTCGCACTTCTATCGTTAGAAAACGTTTTACTCGCTACTTTACAATGCTCTCTACAACATTACGACGGTTTCATGCGCTTTCACAATAGATATCGCAGTTCCCGACTTGTAATGGTGAAAAACACTGCATCTCACTAAGTGACATTGTTTAATGCGGTTTTACGACGGTTCAAATCTTAATCTATTCTAACATTCGCACTTGTATCTAAAAACGCTCTATTACACTGTTTCGTTCACAATTACGATATTTGCATAACCTCACAGTTTTTCAGCAACTTGTTGCAGTACAGAACGCTGCATCTCGCTAAATGACATCGTTTTTTAAGGTTTCACGATGCTTGCGTGCGCTTTAACGAGAATATCACAATATAGCAGTTTCGCACTTATAGCGGTACAACACGCAGTATCTGGCTTGTTCATGCCGTTTTGTGTGCTTTCACAACGTTTCACCTATTGCAGTTTCGTACATGCAATAAAACAACACTATCTCGTTAGATGACGTCCTTTTTGGTGGTTTGACGACGCTACCTAGCTTAAACTAACATAACTCAACCTAACATAACCTTCGCACTTCTATCGTTAGAAAACGTTTTACTCGCTACTTTACAATGCTCTCTACAACATTACGACGGTTTCATGCGCTTTCACATTAGCTTTCGCAGTTCCCGACTTGTAATGGTGAAAAACACTGCATCTCACTAAGTGACATTGTTTAATGCGGTTTTACGACGGTTCATATCCTTATCTAACCTAACATTCGCACTTGTATCTAAAAACGCTCTATTACACTGTTTCGTTCACAATTACGATATTTGCATAACCTCACAGTTTTTCAGCAACTTGTTGCAGTACAGAACGCTGGATCTCGCTAAATGACATTGTTTTTTAAGGTTTCACGATGCTTGCGTGCGCTTTAACGAGAATATCACAATATAGCAGTTTCGCACTTGTAACGGTACAACACGCAGTATCTGGCTTGTTCATGCCGTTTTGTGTGCTTTCACAACTTTTCACCTATCGCAGTTTCGTACTCGCAATAAAACAACACTATCTCGTTAGATGACGTCGTTTTTGGTGGTTTCACGACGCTACCTAGCTTAAACTAACATAAGTGCACCTAACATATCCTTCGCACTTCTATCGTTAGAAAACGTTTTACTCGCTACTTTACATTGCTTTCTACAACATTACGACGGTTTCAAGCGCTTTCACATTAGATATCGCAGTTCCCGACTTGTAATGGTGAAAAACACTGCATCTCACCAAGTGACATTCTTTAAGCCGGTTTTACGACGGTTCATATCTTAACATAACCTAACCTAACCTAACCTAACGCAACCTTACCTAACCTAATCTAACCTAACCTAACCAAACTTAACCTAACCTAACCTAACCTGACCTAACCTACCCAACCCAACCCAACCCAACCTAACCTAACCTAACCTAACCTAACCTTACCCAACCCAACCCAACCTAACCTAACCTAACCCCACCCAACCCAACCCAACCTAACCTAACCTAAACCAACTCAACCCAACCCAACCCAACCCAACCTAACCTAACATAACCAAACCTAACCTAACCTAACCTAACCTGACCTTACCTAACCTAACCTTACCTAACCTAACGTAACCTAACCTACCGTAACCTAACCTAACCCAACCTAACCACACCCAACCTAACCCAACCCAACCCAACCCTACCTAACCCAACCTAACCCAACGTGACCTAACCTAACCTAACCTAACCCAACCTAACCCAACCAGACCTAACCTAACCCAACCCAACCCAACCTAACCCAACCTAACCCAACCTAACCTAACCTAACCTAACCTAACGATGGTTGCAAGCGCTTTCACATTAGATATCGCACTTCCCGACTTGTACTGGTGAAAAACACTGCATCTCACTAAGTGACATTGTTTAATGCGGTTTAACGATGGTTCATATCTTAACCTAACCTAACCTAACCTAACCTAACTTAACCTAACTTAACCTAACCTAACTTTACCTAACCTAACTTAACCTAACCTAACCTAACCTAACCCAACCCAACCCAACCCAACCTAACCTAAAATAACCTAACCTAACCCAACCCAACCCAACCCAACCTAACCTAACCTAACCTAACCTAACACAACCCAACCTAACCTAACCTAACCTAACCCAACCGAACCTAACCTAACCTAACCTAACCTAACCTAACCCAACCTAACCTAACCTAACATAACCTAACCAAACCCAGCACAACCCAACCCAACCTGACCTAACCTAACCTAACCTAACCAAACCTAACCTAACCTAACCTTACCTAACCTAACCTAACGTAACCTAACGTAACCTAACCTAACCTAACGTAACGTAACCTAACCTAACCTAACCTAACCTAACCCAACCTAACCCAACCCAACCCAACATAACCTAATCCAACCCAAACCAACCTAACCTAACCTAACCTAACCTAACGACGGTTGCAAGCGCTTTCACATTAGATATCGCAGTTCCCGACTTGTAATGGTGAAAAACACTGCATCTCACTAAGTGACATTCTTTATTGCGGTTTTACGACGGTTCATATATTAACCTAACCTAACATTCGCACTTGTATCTAAAAACGCTCTATTACACTGTTTCGTTCACAATTACGATATCTGCATAACCTCACAGTTTTTCAGCAACTTATTGCAGTACAGAACGCTGTATCTCACTAAATGACATTTTTCTTTAAGGTTTCACGATGCTTGCATGCGCTTTAACGAGAATATCACAGTATAGCAGTTTCGCATTTGTAACGGTACAACACGCAGTATCTGGCTTGTTCATGCCGTTTTGTATGCTTTCACAACGTTTCACCTATTTCAGTTTCGTACATGCAATAAAACAACACTATCTCGTTAGATGACGTCCTTTTTGGTGGTTTCATGACGCTACCTAGCTTAAACTAACATAACTCAACCTAACATAACCTTCGCACTTATATCGTTAGAAAACGTTTTACTCGCTACTTTACAATGCTCTCTACAACATTACGACGGTTTCATGCGCTTTCACATTAGATATCGCAGTTCCCGACTTGTAATGGTGAAAAACACTGCATCTCACTAAGTGACATTGTTTAATGCGGTTTTACGACGGTTCATATCTTAATCTAACCTAACATTCGCACTTGTATCTAAAAACGCTCTATTACACTGTTTCGTTCACAATTACGATATTTGCATAAACTCACAGTTTTTCAGCAACTTGTTGCAGTACAGAACGCTGCATCTCGCTAAATGACATCGTTTTTTAAGGTTTCACGATGCTTGCGTGCGCTTTAACGAGAATATCACAATATAGCAGTTTCGCACTTGTAACGGTACAACACGCAGTATCTGGCTTGTTCATGCCGTTTTGTGTGCTTTCACAACTTTTCACCGATCGCAGTTTCGTACTCGCAATAAAACAACACTATCTCGTTAGATGACGTCGTTTTTGGTGGTTTCACGACGCTACCTAGCTTAAACTAACATAAGTGCACCTAACATATCCTTCGCACTTCTATCATTAGAAAGCGTTTTACTCGCTACTTTACATTGCTTTCTACAACAATACGACGGTTTCAAGCGCTTTCACATTAGATATCGCAGTTCCCGACTTGTAATGGTGAAAAACACGGCATCTCACTAAGTGACATTGTTTATAGCGGTTTTACGATGGTTCATATCTTAACCTAACCTAACCTAATCTTACCTAACCTTACCTAACCTAACTTAACCTAACTTAACCTAACCTAACTTAACCTAACCTAACCTAGTCTAACCTAACCCAACTTAACCCAACCTAACCTAACATAACCTAACCTAACCCAACCCAACCCAACCCAACCTAACCTAACCTAACCTAACCTAACCCAACCCAACCCAACCTAACCTAACCTAACCTAACCTAACCTAACCCAACCTAACCTAACCTAACCTAACCCAACCCAACCTAACCTAACCTAACCTAACCTAACCAAACCTAACCTAACCTAACATAACCTAACCAAACCCAGCCCAACCCAACCCAACCTGACCTAACCTAACCTAACCTAACCAAACCTAACCTAACCTAACCTTACCTAACCTAACCTAACCTAACGTAACCTAACCTAACCTAACCTAACGTAACCTAACCTAACCTAACCTAACATAACGTAACCTAACCTAACCTAACCTAACCCAACCTAACCCAACCCAACCTAACCTAATCCAACCCAAAGCAACCTAACCTAACCTAACCTAACGACGGTTGCAAGCGCTTTCACATTAGATATCGCAGTTCCCGACTTGTAATGGTGAAAAACACTGCATCTCACTAAGTGACATTCTTTATTGCGGTTTTACGACGGTTCATATATTAACCTAACCTAACATTCGCACTTGTATCTAAAAACGCTCTATTACACTGTTTCGTTCACAATTACGATATTTGCATAACCTCACAGTTTTTCAGCAACTTATTTCAGTACAGAACGCTGTATCTCACTAAATGACATTTTTCTTTAAGGTTTCACGATGCTTGCATGCGCTTTAACGAGAATATCACAGTATAGCAGTTTCGCACTTCTAACGGTACAACACGCAGTATCTGGCTTGTTCATGCCGTTTTGTATGCTTTAGCATTTCACCTATTGGAGTTTCGTACATGCAATAAAACAACACTATCTCGTTAGATGACGTCCTTTTTGGTGGTTTCACGACGCTACCTAGCTTAAACTAACATAACTCAACCTAACATAACCTTCGCACTTCTATCGTTAGAAAACGTTTTACTCGCTACTTTACAATGCTCTCTACAACATTACGACGGTTTCATGCGCTTTCACATTAGATATCGCAGTTCCCGACTTGTAATGGTGAAAAACACTGCATCTCACTAAGTGACATTGTTTAATGCGGTTTTACGACGGTTCATATCCTTATCTAACCTAACATTCGCACTTGTATCTAAAAACGCTCTATTACACTGTTTCGTTCACAATTACGATATTTTCATAACCTCACAGTTTTTCAGCAACTTGTTGCAGTACAGAACGCTGGATCTCGCTAAAGGACATTGTTTTTTAAGGTTTCACGATGCTTGCGTGCGCTTTAACGAGAATATCACAATATAGCAGTTTCGCACTTGTAACGGTACAACACGCAGTATCTGGCTTGTTCATGCCGTTTTGTGTGCTTTCACAACTTTTCACCTATCGCAGTTTCGTACTCGCAATAAAACAACACTATCTCGTTAGATGACGTCGTTTTTGGTGGTTTCACGACGCTACCTAGCTTAAACTAACATAAGTGCACCTAACATATCCTTCGCACTTCTATCGTTAGAAAACGTTTTACTCGCTACTTTACATTGCTTTCTACAACATTACGACGGTTTCAAGCGCTTTCACATTAGATATCGCAGTTCCCGACATGTAATGGTGAAAAACACTGCATCTCACCAAGCTACATTCTTTAAGGCGGTTTTACGACGGTTCATATCTTAACATAACCTAACCTAACCTAACCTAACGCAACCTTACCTAACCTAATCTAACCTAACCTAACCAAACTTAACCTAACCTAACCTAACCTGACCTAACCTACCCAACCCAACCCAACCCAACCTAACCTAACCTAACCTAACCTAACCTTACCCAACCCAACCCAACCTAACCTAACCTAACCCCACCCAACCCAACCCAACCTAACCTAACCTAACCTAAACCAACTCAACCCAACCCAACCCAAACCAACCTAACCTAACATAACCAAACCTAACCTAACCTAACCTAACCTGACCTTACCTAACCTAACCTTACCTAACCTAACGTAACCTAACCTACCGTAACCTAACCTAACCCAACCTAACCACACCCAACCTAACCCAACCCAACCCAACCTAACCAAACCCAACCCAACCCTACCTAACCCAACCTAACCCAACGTGACCTAACCTAACCTAACCTAACCCAACCTAACCCAACCAGACCTAACCTAACCTAACCCAACCCAACCTAACCCAACCTAACCTAACCTAACCTAACCTAACGATGGTTGCAAGCGCTTTCACATTAGATATCGCACTTCCCGACTTGTACTGGTGAAAAACACTGCATCTCACTAAGTGACATTGTTTAATGCGGTTTAACGACGGTTCATATCTTAACCTAACCTAACCTAACCTAAGTTAACCTAACTTAACCTAACCTAACTTTACCTAACCTAACTTAACCTAACCTAACCTAACCTAACCCAACCCAACCCAACCCAACCTAACCTAAAATAACCTAACCTAACCCAACCCAACCCAACCCAACCTAACCTAACCTAACCTAACCTAACCTAACCTAACTTAACCCAACCTAACCTAACCTAACCTAACCCAACCGAACCTAACCTAACCTAACCTAACCTAACCCAACCTAACCTAACCGTACATAACCTAACCAAACCCAGCACAACCCAACCCAACCTGACCTAACCTAACCTAACCTAACCAAACCTAACCTAACCTAACCTTACCTAACCTAACCTAACGTAACCTAACGTAACCTAACCTAACCTATCGTAACGTAACCTAACCTAACCTAACCTAACCTAACCCAACCTAACCCAACCCAACCCAACATAACCTAATCCAACCCAAACCAACCTAACCTAACCTAACCTAACCTAACGACGGTTGCAAGCGCTTTCACATTAGATATCGCAGTTCCCGACTTGTAATGGTGAAAAACACTGCATCTCACTAAGTGACATTCTTTATTGCGGTTTTACGACGGTTCATATATTAACCTAACCTAACATTCGCACTTGTATCTAAAAACGCTCTATTACACTGTTTCGTTCACAATTACGATATCTGCATAACCTCACAGTTTTTCAGCAACTTATTGCAGTACAGAACGCTGTATCTCACTAAATGACATTTTTCTTTAAGGTTTCACGATGCTTGCATGCGCTTTAACGAGAATATCACAGTATAGCAGTTTCGCACTTGTAACGGTACAACACGCAGTATCTGGCTTGTTCATGCCGTTTTGTATGCTTTCACAACGTTTCACCTATTTCAGTTTCGTACATGCAATAAAACAACACTATCTCGTTAGATGACGTTCTTTTTGGTGGTTTCATGACGCTACCTAGCTCAAACTAACATAACTCAACCTAACATAACCTTCGCACTTCTATCGTTAGAAAACGTTTTACTCGCTACTTTACAATGCTTTCTACAACATTACGACGGTTTCATGCGCTTTCACATTAGATATCGCAGTTCCCGACTTGTAATGGTGAAAAACACTGCATCTCACTAAGTGACATTGTTTAATGCGGTTTTACGACGGTTCATATCTTAATCTAACCTAACATTCGCACTTGTATCTAAAAACGCTCTATTACACTGTTTCGTTCACAATTACGATATTTGCATAAACTCACAGTTTTTCAGCAACATGTTGCAGTACAGAACGCTGCATCTCGCTAAATGACATCGTTTTTTAAGGTTTCACGATGCTTGCGTGCGCTTTAACGAGAATATCACAATATAGCAGTTTCGCACTTGTAACGGTACAACACGCAGTATCTGGCTTGTTCATGCCGTTTTGTGTGCTTTCACAACTTTTCACCGATCGCAGTTTCGTACTCGCAATAAAACAACACTATCTCGTTAGATGACGTCGTTTTTGGTGGTTTCACGACGCTACCTAGCTTAAACTAACATAAGTGCACCTAACATATCCTTCGCACTTCTATCGTTAGAAAACGTTTTACTCGATACTTTACATTGCTTTCTACAACATTACGACGGTTTCAAGCGCTTTCACATTAGATATCGCAGTTCCCGACTTGTAATGGTGAAAAACACTGCATCTCACTAAGTGACATTCTTTAAGGCGGTTTTACGACGGTTCATATCTTAACATAACCTAACCTAACCTAACCTAACGCAACCTTACCTAACCTAATCTAACCTTACCTAACCAAACTTAACCTATCCTAACCTAACCTGACATAACCTACCCAACCCAACCCAACCCAACCCAACCTAACCTAACCTAACCTAACCTTACCCAACCCAACCCAACCCAACCTAACCTAACCTAACTCCACCCAACCCAACCCAACCCAACCCAACCTAACCTAACCTAACCTAACCTAAACCAACTCAACCCAACCCAACCCAACCTAACCTAACATAACCAAACCTAACCTAACCTAACCTAACCTGACCTTACCTAACCTAACCTTACCTAACCTAACGTAACCTAACCTAACGTAACCTAACCTAACCCAACCTAACCCAACCCAACCCAACCCAACCCAACCTAACCAAACCCAACCCAACCCAACCTAACCCAACCTAACCCAACCTAACCTAACCTAACCTAACCTAACCCAACCTAACCCAACCAGACCTAACCTAACCCAACCCAACCTAACCCAACCTAACCTAACCTAACCTAACCTAACGATGGTTGCAAGCGCTTTCACATTAGATATCGCACTTCCCGACTTGTAATGGTGAATAACACTGCATCTCACTAAGTGACATTGTTCAATGCGGTTTTACGACGGTTCATATCTTAACCTAACCTAACCTAACCTAACCTTACCTAACCTAACTTAACCTAACTTAACCTAACCTAACTTAACCTAACCTAACCTAACCTAACCTAACCCAACCCAACCCAACCTAACCTAACCTAACCCAACCCAACCCAACTCAACCCAACCTAACCTAACCTCACCTCACCTAACCTAACCCAACCCAACCCAACCTAACCCAACCCAACCTAACCTAACCTAACCTAACCTAACCCAACCCAACCTAATCTAACCTAACCTAACCTAACCCAACCTAATCTAACCTAACATAACCTATCCTAACCCAGCCCAACCCAACCCAACCTAACCTAACCTAACCTAACCTAGCCAAACCTAACCTAACCTAACCTTACCTAACCTAACCTAACCTAACCTAACCTAACCTGCCGTAACGTAACCTAACCTAACCTAACGTAACGTAACCTAACCTACCCTAACCTAACCCAACCTAACCCAACCCAACCCAACCCAACCTAACCTAATCCAACCCAAACAAACCTAACCTAACCTAACCTAACCTAACGACGGTTGCAAGCGCTTTCACATTAGATATCGCAGTTCCCGACTTGTAATGGTGAAAAACACTGCATCTCGCTAAGTGACATTGTCTAATGCCGCTTTACGACGGTTCATATCTTAATCTAACCTAACATTCGCACTTGTATCTAAAAACGCTCTATTACACTGTTTCGTTCACATTTAAGATATTTGCATGACTTCACAGTTTTTCACAAACTTATTACAGTACAGAACGCTGTATATCGCTAAATGACATCGTTCTTTAAGGTTTCACGATGCTTGCATGCACTTTAACGAGAATATCACAATATAGCAGTTTCGCACTTGTAACGGTACAACACGCAGTATTTGGCTTGTTCATGCCGTTTTGTGTGCTTTCACAACATTTCACCTATCGCAGTTTCGTACTCGCAATAAAACAACACTATCTCGTTAGATGACGTCGTTTTTGGTGGTTTCACGACGCTATCTAGCTTAAACTAACATAACTCAACCTAACATAACCTTCGCACTTCTCTCGTTAGAAAACGTTTTACTCGCTACTTTAGATTGCTTTTTACAACTTTACGGTGGTTTCAAGCGCTTTCACATTACATATCGCAGTTCCCGACTTGTAATGGTGAAAAACACTGCATCTCAATAAGTGACATTGTTTAATGCGGTTTTACGACGGTTAATATCTTAACCTAACCTAACCTAACCTAACCTTACCTAACCTAACCTAACTTAACCTAACCTAACCTAACTTAACCTAACCTAACCTAACCTAACCCAACCCAAACCAACCCAATCCAACCCAACATAACCTAACCTAACGTAACCTAACCCAACCCAACCCAACCCAACCTAACCTAACCTAACCTAACCCAACCCAACCTAACCTAAACTAACCTAACCTAACCTAACCCAACCCAACCCAACCTAACCTAACCTAACCTAACCTAACCCAACCCAACCCAACCTAACCTAACCTAACCTAACCCAACCTAACCTAACCTAACCTAACCCAACCCAACCCAACCCATCCTAACCTAACCCAACCTAACCCAACCCAACCCAACCTAACCAAACCCAACCCAACCCAACCTAACCCAACCTAACCCAACCTAACCTAACCTAACCTAACCTAACCCAACCTAACCCAACCAGACCTAACCTAACCCAACCCAACCTAACCCAACCTAACCTAACCTAACCTAACCTAACCTAACGATGGTTGCAAGCGCTTTCACATTAGATATCGCACTTCCCGACTTGTAATGGTGAATAACACTGCATCTCACTAAGTGACAT
Organism: Rhipicephalus microplus; assembly: GCF_043290135.1. Lineage (NCBI taxonomy): Eukaryota > Metazoa > Arthropoda > Arachnida > Ixodida > Ixodidae > Rhipicephalus > Rhipicephalus microplus. Next base: position 511,296,086 of record NC_134710.1, read on the forward strand.
TGTTCAATGTGGTTTTACGACGGTTCATATCTTAACCTAACCTAACCTAACCTAACCTTACCTAACCTAACTTAACCTAACTTAACCTAACCTAACTTAACCTAACCTAACCTAACCTAACCTAACCCAACCCAACCCAACCCAACCTAACCTAACCTAACCCAACCCAACCCAACTCAACCCAACCTAACCTAACCTCACCTCACCTAACCTAACCCAACCCAACCCAACCTAACCTAAACTAACCTAACCTAACCTAACCTAACCCAACCCAACCTAACCTAACCTAACCTAACCCAACCCAACCTAACCTAACCTAACCTAACCTAACCCAACCTAATCTAACCTAACATAACCTAACCTAAGCCAGCCCAACCCAACCCAACCTAACCTAACCTAACCTAGCCAAACCTAACCTAACCTAACCTTACCTAACCTAACCTAACCTAACGTAACCTAACCTAACCTAACCTGCCGTAACGTAACCTAACCTAACCTAACGTAACGTAACCTAACCTACCCTAACCTAACCCAACCTAACCCAACCCAACCCAACCCAACCTAACCTAATCCAACCCAAACCAACCTAACCTAACCTAACCTAACCTAACGACGGTTGCAAGCGCTTTCACATTAGATATCGCAGTTCCCGACTTGTAATGGTGAAAAACACTGCATCTCGCTAAGTGACATTGTCTAATGCCGCTTTACGACGGTTCATATCTTAACCTAACCTAACATTCGCACTTGTATCTAAAAACGCTCTATTACACTGTTTCGTTCACATTTAAGATATTTGCATGACTTCACAGTTTTTCACCAACTTATTACAGTACAGAACGCTGTATATCGCTAAATGACATCGTTCTTTAAGGTTTCACGATGCTTGCATGCACTTTAACGAGAATATCACAATATAGCAGTTTCGCACTTGTAACGGTACAACACGCAGTATTTGGCTTGTTCATGCCGTTTTGTGTGCTTTCACAACATTTCACCTATCGCAGTTTCGTACTCGCAATAAAACAACACTATCTCGTTAGATGACGTCGTTTTTGGTGGTTTCACGACGCTATCTAGCTTAAACTAACATAACTCAACCTAACATAACCTTCGCACTTCTCTCGTTAGAAAACGTTTTACTCGCTACTTTAGATTGCTTTTTACAACTTTACGGTGGTTTCAAGCGCTTTCACATTACATATCGCAGTTCCCGACTTGTAATGGTGAAAAACACTGCATCTCACTAAGTGACATTCTTTAAGGCGGTTTACGACGGTTCATATCTTAACATAACCTAACCTAACCCAACCTAACGCAACCTTACCTAACCTAATCTAACCTAACCTAACCAATTTTAACCTAACCTAACCTAACTTGACATAACCTACCCAACCCAACCCAACCCAACCCAACCTAACCTAACCTAACCTAATCTTACCCAACCCAGCCCAACCCAACCCAACCTATCCTAACCTAACTCCACCCAACCCAACCCAACCCAACCCAACCTAACCTAACCTAACCTAACCTAAACCAACTCAACCCAACCCAACCCAACCTAACCTAACATAACCAAACCTAACCTAACCTAACCTAACCTGACCTTACCTAACCTAACCTTACCTAACCTAACGTAACCTAACCTAACGTAACCTAACCTAACCCAACCTAACCCAACCCAACCTAACCCAACCCAACCCAACCTAACCAAACCCAACCCAACCCAACCTAACCCAACCTAACCCAACCTAACCTAACCTAACCTATCCCAACCTAACCCAACCAGACCTAACCTAACCCAACCCAACCCAACCTAACCCAACCTAACCTAACCTAACCTAACCTAACCTAACCTAACCTAACGATGGTTGCAAGCGCTTTCACATTAGATATCGCAATTCCCGACTTGTAATGGTGAAAAACACTGCATCTAACTAAGTGACATTGTTTAATGCGGTTTTACGACGGTTCATATCTTAACCTAACCTAACCTAACCTAACCTTACCTAACCTAACTTAACCTAACTTAACCTAACCTAACTTAACCCAACCTAACCTAACCCAACCCAACCCAACCCAACCTAACCTAACCTAACCTAACCTAACCCAACCCAACCCAACTCAACCCAACCTAACCTAACCTCACCTCACCTAACCTAACCCAACCCAACCCAACCTAACCTAAACTAACCTAACCTAACCTAACCTAACCCAACCCAACCTAACCTAACCTAACCTAACCTAACCCAACCCAACCTAACCTAACCTAACCTAACCTAACCCAACCTAATCTAACCTAACATAACCTAACCTAACCCAGCCCAACCCAACCCAACCTAACCTAACCTAACCTAACCAAACCTAACCTAACCTAACCTTACCTAACCTAACCTAACCTAACGTAACCTAACCTAACCTAACCTGCCGTAGCGTAACCTAACCTAACCTAACGTAACGTAACCTAACCTACCCTAACCTAACCCAACCTAACCCAACCCAACCCAACCCAACCTAACCTAATCCAACCCAAACCAACCTAACCTAACCTAACCTAACCTAACGACGGTTGCAAGCGCTTTCACATTAGATATCGCAGTTCCCAACTTGTAATGGTGAAAAACACTGCATCTCACTAAGTGACATTGTTTAATGCGGCTTTACGACGGTTCATATCTTAACCTAACCTAACATTCGCACTTGTATCTAAAAACGCTCTATTACACTGTTTCGTTCACATTTAAGATATTTGCATGACTTCACAGTTTTTCACCAACTTATTACAGTACAGAACGCTGTATATCGCTAAATGACATCGTTCTTTAAGGTTTCACGATGCTTGCATGCACTTTAACGAGAATATCACAATATAGCAGTTTCGCACTTGTAACGGTACAACACGCAGTATTTGGCTTGTTCATGCCGTTTTGTGTGCTTTCACAACATTTCACCTATCGCAGTTTCGTACTCGCAATAAAACAACACTATCTCGTTAGATGAGGTCGTTTTTGGTGGTTTCACGACGCTATCTAGCTTAAACTAACATAACTCAACCTAACATAACCTTCGCACTTCTCTCGTTAGAAAACGTTTTACTCGCTACTTTAGATTGCTTTTTACAACTTTACGGCGGTTTCAAGCGCTTTCACATTACATATCGCAGTTCCCGACTTGTAATGGTGAAAAACACTGCATCTCAATAAGTGACATTGTTTAATGCGGTTTTACGACGGTTAATATCTTAACCTAACCTAACCTAACCTAACCTTACCTAACCTAACCTAACTTAACCTAACCTAACCTAACTTAACCTAACCTAACCTAACCTAACCCAACCCAAACCAACCCAATCCAACCCAACATAACCTAACCTAACGTAACCTAACCCAACCCAACCCAACCCAACCTAACCTAACCTAACCTAACCCAACCCAACCCACCCTAACCTAAACTAACCTAACCTAACCTAACCCAACCCAACCCAACCTAACCTAACCTAACCTAACCCAACCCAACCCAACCTAACCTAACCTAACCTAACCTAACCCAACCTAACCTAACCTAACCTAACCCAACCCAACCCAACCCTACCCAACCTAACCTAACCTAACCTAACCAAACCTAACCTAACCTAACCTAACCTTACCTAACCTAACCTAACCTAACGTAACCTAAACTAACCTAACCTAACCTAACATAACCTAACCTAACGTAACCTTACCTACCCTAAACTAACCTAACCTAACCCAACCTAACCCAACCCAACCCAACCTAACCTAATCCAACCCGAACCTAACCTAACCTAACCTAACCTAACCCAACCTAACCCAACCCAACCCAACCGAACCCAACCCAACCCAACGTAACCTAATCCAACCCAAACCAACCTAACCTAACATAACCTAACCTAACCTAACGACGGTTGCAAGCGCTTTGACATTAGATATCGCAGTTCCCGACTTGTAATGGTGAAAAACACTGCATCTCACTAAGTGACATTCTTTATTGCGGTTTTACGACGGTTCATATATTAACCTAACCTAACATTCGCACTTGTATCTAAAAACGCTCTATTACACTGTTTCGTTCACAATTACGATATCTGCATAACCTCACAGTTTTTCAGCAACTTATTGCAGTACAGAACGCTGTATCTCACTAAATGACATTTTTCTTTAAGGTTTCACGATGCTTGCATGCGCTTTAACGAGAATATCACAGTATAGCAGTTTCGCACTTGTAACGGTACAACACGCAGTATCTGGCTTGTTCATGCCGTTTTGTATGCTTTCACAACGTTTCACCTATTTCAGTTTCGTACATGCAATAAAACAACACTATCTCGTTAGATGACGTTCTTTTTGGTGGTTTCATGACGCTACCTAGCTCAAACTAACATAACTCAACCTAACATACCCTTCGCACTTCTATCGTTAGAAAACGTTTTACTCGCTACTTTACAATGCTTTCTACAACATTACGACGGTTTCATGCGCTTTCACATTAGATATCGCAGTTTCGACTTGTAATGGTGAAAAACACTGCATCTCACTAAGTGACATTGTTTAATGCGGTTTTACGACGGTTCATATCTTAATCTAACCTAACATTCGCACTTGTATCTAAAAACGCTCTATTACACTGTTTCGTTCACAATTACGATATTTGCATAAACTCACAGTTTTTCAGCAACATGTTGCAGTACAGAACGCTGCATCTCGCTAAATGACATCGTTTTTTAAGGTTTCACGATGCTTGCGTGCGCTTTAACGAGAATATCACAATATAGCAGTTTCGCACTTGTAACGGTACAACACGCAGTATCTGGCTTGTTCATGCCGTTTTGTGTGCTTTCACAACTTTTCACCGATCGCAGTTTCGTACTCGCAATAAAACAACACTATCTCGTTAGATGACGTCGTTTTTGGTGGTTTCACGACGCTACCTAGCTTAAACTAACATAAGTGCACCTAACATATCCTTCGCACTTCTATCGTTAGAAAACGTTTTACTCGATACTTTACATTGCTTTCTACAACATTACGACGGTTTCAAGCGCTTTCACATTAGATATCGCAGTTCCCGACTTGTAATGGTGAAAAACACTGCATCTCACTAAGTGACATTCTTTAAGGCGGTTTTACGACGGTTCATATCTTAACATAACCTAACCTAACCTAACCTAACGCAACCTTACCTAACCTAATCTAACCTTACCTAACCAAACTTAACCTAACCTAACCTAACCTGACATAACCTACCCAACCCAACCCAACCTAACCTAACCTAACCTAACCTTACCCAACCCAACCCAACCCAACCTAACCTAACCTAACTCCACCCAACCCAACCCAACCCAACCCAACCTAACCTAACCTAACCTAACCTAAACCAACTCAACCCAACCCAACCCAACCTAACCTAACATAACCAAACCTAACCTAACCTAACCTAACCTGACCTTACCTAACCTAACCTTACCTAACCTAACGTAACCTAACCTAACGTAACCTAACCTAACCCAACCTAACCCAACCCAACCTAACCCAACCCAACCCAACCTAACCAAACCCAACCCAACCCAACCTAACCCAACCTAACCCAACCTAACCTAACCTAACCTAACCTAACCCAACCTAACCCAACCAGACCTAACCTAACCCAACCCAACCTAACCCAACCTAACCTAACCTAACCTAACGATGGTTGCAAGCGCTTTCACATTAGATATCGCACTTCCCGACTTGTAATGGTGAATAACACTGCATCTCACTAAGTGACATTGTTCAATGTGGTTTTACGACGGTTCATATCTTAACCTAACCTAACCTAACCTAACCTTACCTAACCTAACTTAACCTAACTTAACCTAACCTAACTTAAACTAACCTAACCTAACCTAACCTAACCCAACCCAACCCAACCCAACCTAACCTAACCTAACCCAACCCAACCCAACTCAACCCAACCTAACCTAACCTCACCTCACCTAACCTAACCCAACCCAACCCAACCTAACCTAAACTAACCTAACCTAACCTAACCTAACCCAACCCAACCTAACCTAACCTAACCTAACCCAACCCAACCTAACCTAACCTAACCTAACCTAACCCAACCTAATCTAACCTAACATAACCTAACCTAAGCCAGCCCAACCCAACCCAACCTAACCTAACCTAACCTAGCCAAACCTAACCTAACCTAACCTTACCTAACCTAACCTAACCTAACGTAACCTAACCTAACCTAACCTGCCGTAACGTAACCTAACCTAACCTAACGTAACGTAACCTAACCTACCCTAACCTAACCCAACCTAACCCAACCCAACCCAACCCAACCTAACCTAATCCAACCCAAACCAACCTAACCTAACCTAACCTAACCTAACGACGGTTGCAAGCGCTTTCATATTAGATATCGCAGTTCCCGACTTGTAATGGTGAAAAACACTGCATCTCGCTAAGTGACATTGTCTAATGCCGCTTTACGACGGTTCATATCTTAACCTAACCTAACATTCGCACTTGTATCTAAAAACGCTCTATTACACTGTTTCGTTCACATTTAAGATATTTGCATGACTTCACAGTTTTTCACCAACTTATTACAGTACAGAACGCTGTATATCGCTAAATGACATCGTTCTTTAAGGTTTCACGATGCTTGCATGCACTTTAACGAGAATATCACAATATAGCAGTTTCGCACTTGTAACGGTACAACACGCAGTATTTGGCTTGTTCATGCCGTTTTGTGTGCTTTCACAACATTTCACCTATCGCAGTTTCGTACTCGCAATAAAACAACACTATCTCGTTAGATGACGTCGTTTTTGGTGGTTTCACGACGCTATCTAGCTTAAACTAACATAACTCAACCTAACATAACCTTCGCACTTCTCTCGTTAGAAAACGTTTTACTCGCTACTTTAGATTGCTTTTTACAACTTTACGGTGGTTTCAAGCGCTTTCACATTACATATCGCAGTTCCCGACTTGTAATGGTGAAAAACACTGCATCTCACTAAGTGACATTCTTTAAGGCGGTTTACGACGGTTCATATCTTAACATAACCTAACCTAACCCAACCTAACGCAACCTTACCTAACCTAATCTAACCTAACCTAACCAATTTTAACCTAACCTAACCTAACTTGACATAACCTACCCAACCCAACCCAACCCAACCCAACCTAACCTAACCTAACCTAATCTTACCCAACCCAGCCCAACCCAACCCAACCTATCCTAACCTAACTCCACCCAACCCAACCCAACCCAACCCAACCTAACCTAACCTAACCTAACCTAAACCAACTCAACCCAACCCAACCCAACCTAACCTAACATAACCAAACCTAACCTAACCTAACCTAACCTGACCTTACCTAACCTAACCTTACCTAACCTAACGTAACCTAACCTAACGTAACCTAACCTAACCCAACCTAACCCAACCCAACCTAACCCAACCCAACCCAACCTAACCAAACCCAACCCAACCCAACCTAACCCAACCTAACCCAACCTAACCTAACCTAACCTATCCCAACCTAACCCAACCAGACCTAACCTAACCCAACCCAACCCAACCTAACCCAACCTAACCTAACCTAACCTAACCTAACCTAACCTAACCTAACGATGGTTGCAAGCGCTTTCACATTAGATATCGCAATTCCCGACTTGTAATGGTGAAAAACACTGCATCTAACTAAGTGACATTGTTTAATGCGGTTTTACGACGGTTCATATCTTAACCTAACCTAACCTAACCTAACCTTACCTAACCTAACTTAACCTAACTTAACCTAACCTAACTTAACCCAACCTAACCTAACCCAACCCAACCCAACCCAACCTAACCTAACCTAACCTAACCTAACCCAACCCAACCCAACTCAACCCAACCTAACCTAACCTCACCTCACCTAACCTAACCCAACCCAACCCAACCTAACCTAAACTAACCTAACCTAACCTAACCTAACCCAACCCAACCTAACCTAACCTAACCTAACCTAACCCAACCCAACCTAACCTAACCTAACCTAACCTAACCCAACCTAATCTAACCTAACATAACCTAACCTAACCCAGCCCAACCCAACCCAACCTAACCTAACCTAACCTAACCTAACCAAACCTAACCTAACCTAACCTTACCTAACCTAACCTAACCTAACGTAACCTAACCTAACCTAACCTGCCGTAGCGTAACCTAACCTAACCTAACGTAACGTAACCTAACCTACCCTAACCTAACCCAACCTAACCCAACCCAACCGAACCCAACCTAACCTAATCCAACCCAAACCAACCTAACCTAACCTAACCTAACCTAACGACGGTTGCAAGCGCTTTCACATTAGATATCGCAGTTCCCAACTTGTAATGGTGAAAAACACTGCATCTCACTAAGTGACATTGTTTAATGCGGCTTTACGACGGTTCATATCTTAACCTAACCTAACATTCGCACTTGTATCTAAAAACGCTCTATTACACTGTTTCGTTCACATTTAAGATATTTGCATGACTTCACAGTTTTTCACCAACTTATTACAGTACAGAACGCTGTATATCGCTAAATGACATCGTTCTTTAAGGTTTCACGATGCTTGCATGCACTTTAACGAGAATATCACAATATAGCAGTTTCGCACTTGTAACGGTACAACACGCAGTATTTGGCTTGTTCATGCCGTTTTGTGTGCTTTCACAACATTTCACCTATCGCAGTTTCGTACTCGGAATAAAACAACACTATCTCGTTAGATGAGGTCGTTTTTGGTGGTTTCACGACGCTATCTAGCTTAAACTAACATAACTCAACCTAACATAACCTTCGCACTTCTCTCGTTAGAAAACGTTTTACTCGCTACTTTAGATTGCTTTTTACAACTTTACGGCGGTTTCAAGCGCTTTCACATTACATATCGCAGTTCCCGACTTGTAATGGTGAAAAACACTGCATCTCAATAAGTGACATTGTTTAATGCGGTTTTACGACGGTTAATATCTTAACCTAACCTAACCTAACCTAACCTTACCTAACCTAACCTAACTTAACCTAACCTAACCTAACTTAACCTAACCTAACCTAACCTAACCCAACCCAAACCAACCCAATCCAACCCAACATAACCTAACCTAACGTAACCTAACCCAACCCAACCCAACCCAACCTAACCTAACCTAACCTAACCCAACCCAACCCACCCTAACCTAAACTAACCTAACCTAACCTAACCCAACCCAACCCAACCTAACCTAACCTAACCTAACCCAACCCAACCCAACCTAACCTAACCTAACCTAACCTAACCCAACCTAACCTAACCTAACCTAACCCAACCCAACCCAACCCTACCCAACCTAACCTAACCTAACCTAACCAAACCTAACCTAACCTAACCTAACCTTACCTAACCTAACCTAACCTAACGTAACCTAAACTAACCTAACCTAACCTAACCTAACATAACCTAACCTAACGTAACCTTACCTACCCTAAACTAACCTAACCTAACCCAACCTAACCCAACCCAACCCAACCTAACCTAATCCAACCCGAACCTAACCTAACCTAACCTAACCTAACCCAACCTAACCCAACCCAACCCAACCGAACCCAACCCAACCCAACGTAACCTAATCCAACCCAAACCAACCTAACCTAACATAACCTAACCTAACCTAACGACGGTTGCAAGCGCTTTGACATTAGATATCGCAGTTCCCGACTTGTAATGGTGAAAAACACTGCATCTCACTAAGTGACATTCTTTATTGCGGTTTTACGACGGTTCATATATTAACCTAACCTAACATTCGCACTTGTATCTAAAAACGCTCTATTACACTGTTTCGTTCACAATTACGATATCTGCATAACCTCACAGTTTTTCAGCAACTTATTGCAGTACAGAACGCTGTATCTCACTAAATGACATTTTTCTTTAAGGTTTCACGATGCTTGCATGCGCTTTAACGAGAATATCACAGTATAGCAGTTTCGCACTTGTAACGGTACAACACGCAGTATCTGGCTTGTTCATGCCGTTTTGTATGCTTTCACAACGTTTCACCTATTTCAGTTTCGTACATGCAATAAAACAACACTATCTCGTTAGATGACGTTCTTTTTGGTGGTTTCATGACGCTACCTAGCTCAAACTAACATAACTCAACCTAACATACCCTTCGCACTTCTATCGTTAGAAAACGTTTTACTCGCTACTTTACAATGCTTTCTACAACATTACGACGGTTTCATGCGCTTTCACATTAGATATCGCAGTTTCGACTTGTAATGGTGAAAAACACTGCATCTCACTAAGTGACATTGTTTAATGCGGTTTTACGACGGTTCATATCTTAATCTAACCTAACATTCGCACTTGTATCTAAAAACGCTCTATTACACTGTTTCGTTCACAATTACGATATTTGCATAAACTCACAGTTTTTCAGCAACATGTTGCAGTACAGAACGCTGCATCTCGCTAAATGACATCGTTTTTTAAGGTTTCACGATGCTTGCGTGCGCTTTAACGAGAATATCACAATATAGCAGTTTCGCACTTGTAACGGTACAACACGCAGTATCTGGCTTGTTCATGCCGTTTTGTGTGCTTTCACAACTTTTCACCGATCGCAGTTTCGTACTCGCAATAAAACAACACTATCTCGTTAGATGACGTCGTTTTTGGTGGTTTCACGACGCTACCTAGCTTAAACTAACATAAGTGCACCTAACATATCCTTCGCACTTCTATCGTTAGAAAACGTTTTACTCGATACTTTACATTGCTTTCTACAACATTACGACGGTTTCAAGCGCTTTCACATTAGATATCGCAGTTCCCGACTTGTAATGGTGAAAAACACTGCATCTCACTAAGTGACATTCTTTAAGGCGGTTTTACGACGGTTCATATCTTAACATAACCTAACCTAACCTAACCTAACGCAACCTTACCTAACCTAATCTAACCTTACCTAACCAAACTTAACCTAACCTAACCTAACCTGACATAACCTACCCAACCCAACCCAACCTAACCTAACCTAACCTAACCTTACCCAACCCAACCCAACCCAACCTAACCTAACCTAACTCCACCCAACCCAACCCAACCCAACCCAACCTAACCTAACCTAACCTAACCTAAACCAACTCAACCCAACCCAACCCAACCTAACCTAACATAACCAAACCTAACCTAACCTAACCTAACCTGACCTTACCTAACCTAACCTTACCTAACCTAACGTAACCTAACCTAACGTAACCTAACCTAACCCAACCTAACCCAACCCAACCTAACCCAACCCAACCCAACCTAACCAAACCCAACCCAACCCAACCTAACCCAACCTAACCCAACCTAACCTAACCTAACCTAACCTAACCCAACCTAACCCAACCAGACCTAACCTAACCCAACCCAACCTAACCCAACCTAACCTAACCTAACCTAACGATGGTTGCAAGCGCTTTCACATTAGATATCGCACTTCCCGACTTGTAATGGTGAATAACACTGCATCTCACTAAGTGACATTGTTCAATGCGGTTTTACGACGGTTCATATCTTAACCTAACGTAACCTAACCCAACCCAACCCAACCCAACCTAACCTAACCTAACCCAACCCAACCTAACCTAACCTAACCTAACCTAACCTAACCCAACCCAACCCAACCTAACCTAACCTAACCTAACCTAACCCAACCCAACCCAACCTAACCTAACCTAACCTAACCCAACCTAACCTAACCTAACCTAACCCAACCCAACCCAACCCAACCCAACCTAACCTAACCCAACCCAACCCTACCTAACCTAACCTAACCTAACCCAACCCAACCCAACCCAACCCAACCTAACCTAACGTAACCTAACCTAACCTAACATAACCTAACCTAACGTAACCTAACCTACCCTAACCTAACCTAACCTAACCCAACCTAACCCAACCCAACCCAACCTAACCTAATCCAACCCAAACCAACCTAACCTAACCTAACCTAACCTAACCCAACCTAACCCAACCCAACCCAACCCAACCTAACCTAATCCAACCCAAACCAACCTAACCCAACCCAACCCAACCCAACCTAATCAAACCCAAACCAACCTAACCTAACCTAACGACGGTTGCAAGCGCTTTCACATTAGATATCGCAGTTCCCGACTTGTAATGGTGAAAAACACTGCATCTCACTAAGTGACATTGTTTAATGCGGTTTAACGACGGTTCATATCTTAACCTAACCAAACATTCGCACTTGTATCTAAAAACGCTCTATTACACTGTTTTGTTCACAATTACGATATCTGCATAACCTCACAGTTTTTCATCAACTTATTGCAGTACAGAACGCTGTATCTCACTAAATGACATTTTTCTTTAAGGTTTCACGATGCTTGCATGCGCTTTAACGAGAATATCACAGTATAGCAGTTTCGCACTTGTAACGGTACAACACGCAGTATCTGGCTTGTTCATGCCGTTTTGTATGCTTTCACAACGTTTCACCTATTTCAGTTTCGTACATGCAATAAAACAACACTATCTCGTTAGATGACGTCCTTTTTGGTGGTTTCACGACGCTACCTAGCTTAAACTAACATAACTCAACCTAACATAACCTTCGCACTTCTATCGTTAGAAAACGTTTTACTCGCTACTTTACAATGCTCTCTACAACATTACGACGGTTTCATGCGCTTTCACATTAGATATCGCAGTTGCCGACTTGTAATGGTGAAAAACACTGCATCTCACTAAGTGACATTGTTTAATGCGGTTTTACGACGGTTCATATCTTAATCTAACCTAACATTCGCACTTGTATCTAAAAACGCTCTATTACACTGTTTCGTTCACAATTACGATATTTGCATAAACTCATAGTTTTTCAGCAACTTGTTGCAGTACAGAACGCTGCATCTCGCTAAATGACATCGTTTTTTAAGGTTTCACGATGCTTGCGTGCGCTTTAACGAGAATATCACAATATAGCAGTTTCGCACTTGTAACGGTACAACACGCAGTATCTGGCTTGTTCATGCCGTTTTGTGTGCTTTCACAACTTTTCACCGATCGCAGTTTCGTACTCGCAATAAAACAACACTATCTCGTTAGATGACATCGTTTTTGGTGGTTTCACGACGCTACCTAGCTTAAACTAACATAAGTGCACCTAACATATCCTTCGCACTTCTATCGTTAGAAAACGTTTTACTCGATACTTTACATTGCTTTCTACAACATTACGATGGTTTCAAGCGCTTTCACATTAGATATCGCAGTTCCCGACTTGTAATGGTGAAAAACACTGCATCTCACTAAGTGACATTCTTTAAGGCGGTTTTACGACGGTTCATATCTTAACATAACCTAACCTAACCCAACCTAACGCAACCTTACCTAACCTAATCTAACCTAACCTAACCAATTTTAACCTAACCTAACCTAACTTGACATAACCTACCCAACCCAACCCAACCCAACCCAACCTAACCTAACCTAACCTAATCTTACCCAGCCCAGCCCAACCCAACCCAACCTAACCTAACCTAACTCCACCCAACCCAACCCAACCCAACCCAACCTAACCTAACCTAACCTAACCTGACCTTACCTAACCTAACCTTACCTAACCTAACGTAACCTAACCTAACGTAACCTAACCTAACCCAACCTAACCCAACCCAACCTAACCCAACCCAACCCAACCTAACCAAACCCAACCCAACCCAACCTAACCCAACCTAACCCAACCTAACCTAACCTAACCTAACCTATCCCAACCTAACCCAACCAGACCTAACCTAACCCAACCCAACCCAACCTAACCCAACCTAACCTATCCTAACCTAACCTAACCTAACCTAACCTAACGATGGTTGCAAGCGCTTTCACATTAGATATCGCAATTCCCGACTTGTAATGGTGAAAAACACTGCATCTAACTAAGTGACATTGTTTAATGCGGTTTTACGACGGTTCATATCTTAACCTAACCTAACCTAACCTAACCTTACCTAACCTAACTTAACCTAACTTAACCTAACCTAACTTAACCCAACCTAACCTAACCCAACCCAACCCAACCCAACCTAACCTAACCTAACCTAACCCAACCCAACCCAACTCAACCCAACCTAACCTAACCTCACCTCACCTAACCTAACCCAACCCAACCCAACCTAACCTAAACTAACCTAACCTAACCTAACCTAACCCAACCCAACCTAACCTAACCTAACCTAACCCAACCCAACCTAACCTAACCTAACCTAACCCAACCTAATCTAACCTAACATAACCTAACCTAACCCAGCCCAACCCAACCCAACCTAACCTAACCTAACCTAACCTAACCAAACCTAACCTAACCTAACCTTACCTAACCTAACCTAACCTAACCTAACCTAACCAAACCTAACCTAACCTAACCTTACCTAACCTAACCTAACCTAACGTAACCTAACCTAACCTGCCGTAACGTAACCTAACCTAACCTAACGTAACGTAACCTAACCTACCCTAACCTAACCCAACCTAACCCAACCCAACCCAACCCAACCTAACCTAATCCAACCCAAACCAACCTAACCTAACCTTACCTAACCTAACGACGGTTGCAAGCGCTTTCACATTAGATATCGCAGTTCCCGACTTGTAATGGTGAAAAACACTGCATCTCGCTAAGTGACATTGTCTAATGCCGCTTTACGACGGTTCATATCTTAACCTAACCTAACATTCGCACTTGTATCTAAAAACGCTCTATTACACTGTTTCGTTCACATTTAAGATATTTGCATGACTTCACAGTTTTTCACCAACTTATTACAGTACAGAACGCTGTATATCGCTAAATGACATCGTTCTTTAAGGTTTCACGATGCTTGCATGCACTTTAACGAGAATATCACAATATAGCAGTTTCGCACTTGTAACGGTACAACACGCAGTATTTGGCTTGTTCATGCCGTTTTGTGTGCTTTCACAACATTTCACCTATCGCAGTTTCGTACTCGCAATAAAACAACACTATCTCGTTAGATGACGTCGTTTTTGGTGGTTTCACGACGCTATCTAGCTTAAACTAACATAACTCAACCTAACATAACCTTCGCACTTCTCTCGTTAGAAAACGTTTTACTCGCTACTTTAGATTGCTTTTTACAACTTTACGGTGGTTTCAAGCGCTTTCACATTACATATCGCAGTTCCCGACTTGTAATGGTGAAAAACACTGCATCTCAATAAGTGACATTGTTTAATGCGGTTTTACGACGGTTAATATCTTTTTTCATTTTCATTTATTCCACCTTAAAGGCCCGGAGGCATTACATAAGGGGGGGGCGGCGTACAAGGTATGTCGAACAACTCAACAAAACTCGAAGGGTTCCAAAACGTAAACATTCAAAGAACAATGAAAAAAAAAGGTACAATATGCAAAGTAAAACGCCAATATTACCAAATGCAAATAAAAAAGTAATGGTACAAAGGTAAGCTTCCAGAGAAAAGTGACGACAGTTTATACATTAGTTAAAAAAAAGTATTTAAACATTGGCAGGGAAAACAGCACATTCAGTTAGATTGCGACATGTGACATTTTAGCTTACTGCGGAAAATTTGGCGGTTATTACACGTGACTATATTATCAGGTAGTTTATTCCACAGTGTTATCCCATTGGGAAAGAAGGAAGTAATCATTGCAGAAGTGTGTCCATTTATTTGTGCGATAGGGTGACTGTGGTTTATGCGGGATGAAGTTCTGTGTGATGGTTGAAGGAGGACGTGCCGTGATTGAGGGTGATAATAGAAAGCATGCATCAGACACAATCGAGAAATGATACGACGAGATTCGAGGGACGGCAGTTTCAATGATTCTTTTAGTGCAGTAACGCTGATATCGTTAGAGTATTGGGAGTAAATAAAACGGGCAGCGCGGTTCTGAATCCTTTCTAAATCGTTAGTTAGATATGTTTGTGAGGGTTGCCAAATTGAGCAAGCATATTCTAGTTTCGGTCGGACGTACGTTTCATAAGCTAATTTTTTAATGTCTGGTGAGGCTAATTTTAGGTTGCGGCGCAGGTATCCGAGAGTGCGTGAAGCTTCTGAACAGATTATTTGAATATGGGTTGACCAGGATAGCGACGATGACAGATGCACTCCGAGGTATTTGTATGATAGGGTAGGGCTAATGGGAACAGACTTTATGCTATAGGTAAATTTTTCTGGGCTCTTTTTGCGGGTGAATGACATAATTTTACACTTAGTTAGGTTTAACGGCATTAGTGACTTATCACACCAAGTTACAATTAAATTTAAATCATGTTGAAGTTTAATGCTGTCGTCTGGTGTACAGATTGGAGAGTATAAAACGCAGTCATCGGCAAAAAGTCTTAATTTGGTTAGCACATTGGTGGGTAAGTCATTTATGTATATTAGAAAAAGGAGCGGGGAGAGACAGGCACCTTGGGGGACGCCGGACGTTACGTCGGAAAGAGGTGAGTCGTGGTCATTAGCGCTGGTGAACTGCTTACGGTTTTTTAGAAAATTTTCTATCCAGAAAATTATGTTGGGAGGGATTCCAAGGTTGCATAGTTTAGAGAGTAAGAGGTTATGAGGAACACGGTCGAATGCTTTAGAGAAATCTAAAAATATGGCGTCAGTTTGAAGATTTTCATCCATGAAGTGTAGAATATCATGTGCGAATTCGGCCAGTTGTGTTTCGCATGATAGTTGTTTCCGGAAACCATGTTGGTGATCGAAGAAAAATTTGATGGATTCCAGATATGTCATTAGGTTTGAAGCTATAATATGTTCGAGCATTTTAGATGGGATGCTGGTTAAGGAAATAGGTCGGTAGTTAGCTGGGATTGCGCGGTTGCCTGATTTAAAGATGGGAATAACCTGAGCTTTCTTCCAATCGTCTGGGACGTTTCCTGTTTGTAATGATTGTGTGAAGATTAGGCAAAGTATTTGGCTTGAGACAGAAACGGTATTTTTTAGTAATTTACTGTTAATACTGTCGCAGCCCGCCGAGGATGAAACTTTAAGATTGTTAATGAGTAGGAATATTCCTTCTGGGGTAATTTCAATTTCTGGCATCGCTACAGCTGCAGATTCGGGCAGTGTTACGGTATCAGTGGTGTTGGCAGAGGAAAACACAGACGTAAAGTGGTCATTTAAAGCAGAAGCGCACTGGTCAGCGTGTATTGGTTCTCCGTCAGCGTTAGTGAGGCTTATTCGATTAGATTGTGACTTGGGGGACAGCATGCGCCAAAATTTGCTGGGATTTGATTGAAGAATTGATAGTAGGTCATGGGAAAAGAATTTGATTTTTGCAGCTTTTAGTTCGGTTAAGTACTGATTAGCGCACGCGCGGTAGCGCTCCCACGCAGTTGAACTTTGGCTTAGGCGGGCCGTTCTGTACAAGCGTTTCTTTCGGTTACAGAGTAATTTTAGCTGTTTGTTAAACCATTGGCAGTTTGAATCTGATTTAATGAGGGTAGAAGGAATGTATTTGTTTTTGAGGTTAAGCATTGTAGTCTTAAAAAGTTCCCAGTTACAGTTGACACTTCGTTTTAGGTGCGTATTCCTAAAGTTTTCTAAGAAGTTGGCGAGTTCGTGATTAATCGCATCAAAATTTGCTCTCTTGTAATCCGTGATTACCTTCCGTGTGGGTGATTTCTTTTTAAGCGGGGAGGCGATGCAAATATGGATTAGGTTGTGGTCACTAAGACCAGGGAGCGTATTAATGGTTTTTATGTCGTCAGGGCTCGAAGTTAGCAGGAGGTCTAGTATGTTATTGCCCCTGGTAGGGCACGTAATAGCCTGGTGAAGGTTAAAATCAAGGGCAGTGTTTAAAAATTGTTGCTCTTTAGATGATGTCCCATTCGACGCTGAAAGCAACGACCAACTGATTGAAGGATAATTGAAGTCCCCAAACAAAAATATAGGTGCATTAGAATGTTTATTTGTAATGGTGTGGAGGGATTGATGAAGTAGGTCGCAGAAGTCGGGGTGGCTGTCTGGCGGCCTATAGCAGACGCCAAAAACAAATTTCGAGGCTCCGTTGGAGACAAGAACCCAGATTAATTCTATTTTATCGTCATGGAAAATAAGTGAGGATGCTAGAGTGTTTTTAATAGCTATGAGCACGCCACCTCCTTTCTTACTTTTGCGATCCCGGCGAAAAATTGTAAAATTTAAATTGGATGGAAACACTTCCGTATCTGTGACGTCATCATGCAACCATGTTTCAGTTAGTATCACCATGTCAGCACTGATATCATTTATGAAACTGCAAAGTTCGTCGCGTTTAGGAATTATGCTTCGTATGTTAGTAAATGCAATGTTTATGTTTAGAAATGCCATAGGACGGATACACGTGTTACACGAGGCGGAATGATTGCAAACCCGTCATGTTCTGCCAACAGAGGTGGCTTCCGATGATGCGCTGTTTTCAAATGTAATGACGGGTGAGTTCCGAAGTTCTGTGACTTTATCAGTTTTCGCGTCATAGAAGTATGATTTATTTCCAACAATAAGTTTGTCAACCCTCAGCTTAAATGCACACTTTTGTGGCCGAATGAATTTGAGTAATTTAGAGCGTGCAAGGCGAGTGGCTGCTGCAAAGTCTTCTCTTACGGCGAAGGTCGTATCTTTGAGCTTAATTCCGCAGCTCAAAATCTTTTCTTTTGTTTTAAAGTGAGCGAGCTTTATCATGATTGGCCTATTCTTGTCTGGGGCAAATTTTCCGATCCGATGAGCACGTTCTATGGCGCTTGGTTCGAGCGTAATATCTAGTTGGGCGGAACAAAAGTTTATGACGTTAAGCTCTGATTCTTCCCAAGTTTCTTTAACAGAGTCCTCAATACCTAAAAAGAGAAGGTTATTGCGGCGCAGTCGATTACTAGCGTCGGTGTTAGCAGCTTTTAGCGTTTCAATTTCATGTTTGATTTTGGCGGTGTCATCGGGTACGGCGCCCGATGAGGGTTCGATTTGGACTGTTTCTAGCGCTGAGATTCGGTTTGTTAGTGCTGAGAGAACTGTTTCATGGTTAGTTTGTACTGCCTTGAGCTGATTAATATCTTCACGAATGGTTAAAACGGTTTGCTCGATCTTCTTGATAGCGTCTGATAGAGGTTCTATCTGTGCTTTAGTTGGACCGGGGTTTAGTTCCACATCCCCTGATAGTAAGAGTATCAACTGTGACAACAATTGTAGGGTGAACACATTGTAACAAGTACATAGCCAGTTGCGCAATTTCAAGTCGTAGGGGCACGACACCGTGACAAGGAAGTAGTTATTGGTATAGTATTGTTTAGAATGGGTAAGGTAACCAACCTGGAAGGTGAGCAGCGGCGTGAACATTTTGCGCCAACCGGTGTCGTGCCCCGAGCTTTTGGTGATGTTGTGAAGATTATGTAGGCCGCATTGGCCCCACGTGGTTGGTGACGTCGACGATGAGAAGCGTTGCCAGGCGTAGCTGCAGGCGCGGGCTGGTATCAGCGGGCTGACGATTGGTGACGAAATCCGTGGTTGATCCAGATGGCTTGAGGGCGCTATGGGCACGGGTAGGTCACCGGGTGGTGACCAAGCGCAGTCGCCCAGGCCAACGGTGTCTGCAACCCAACAGGCCACGATCTGGAAGGTGAGCAGCGGCGTGAACATTTTGCGCCAACCGGTGTCGTGCCCCGAGCTTTTGGTGATGTTGTGAAGATTATGTAGGCCGCATTGGCCCCACGTGGTTGGTGACGTCGACGATGAGAAGCGTTGCCAGGCGTAGCTGCAGGCGCGGGCTGGTATCAGCGGGCTGACGATTGGTGACGAAATCCGTGGTTGATCCAGATGGCTTGAGGGCGCTATGGGATAGGGTAGGTCACCGGGTGGTGACCAAGCGCAGTCGCCCAGGCCAACGGTGTCTGCAACCCAACAGGCCACGATCTGGAAGGTGAGCAGCGGCGTGAACATTTTGCGCCAACCGGTGTCGTGCCCCCTATCTTAACCTAACCTAACCTAACCTAACCTTACCTAACCTAACCTAACTTAACCTAACCTAACCTAACTTAACCTAACCTAACCTAACCTAACCCAACCCAAACCAACCCAATCCAACCCAACATAACCTAACCTAACGTAACCTAACCCAACCCAACCCAACCCAACCTAACCTAACCTAACCTAACCCAACCCAACCTAACCTAAACTAACCTAACCTAACCTAACCCAACCCAACCCAACCTAACCTAACCTAACCTAACCTAACCTAACCCAACCCAACCCAACCTAACCTAACCTAACCTAACCCAACCTAACCTAACCTAACCTAACCCAACCCAACCCAACCCAACCCAACCCAACCTAACCTAACCCAACCCAACCCTACCTAACCTAACCTAACCTAACCCAACCCAACCCAACCCAACCTAACCTAACGTAACCTAACCTAACCTAACATAACCTAACCTAACGTAACCTAACCTACCCTAACCTAACCTAACCTAACCCAACCTAACCCAACCCAACCCAACCTAACCTAATCCAACCCAAACCAACCTAACCTAACCTAACCTAACCTAACCCAACCTAACCCAACCCAACCCAACCCAACCTAACCTAATCCAACCCAAACCAACCTAACCCAACCCAACCCAACCCAACCTAATCAAACCCAAACCAACCTAACCTAACCTAACGACGGTTGCAAGCGCTTTCACATTAGATATCGCAGTTCCCGACTTGTAATGGTGAAAAACACTGCATCTCTCTAAGTGACATTGTTTAATGCGGTTTAACGACGGTTCATATCTTAACCTAACCTAACATTCGCACTTGTATCTAAAAACGCTCTATTACACTGTTTTGTTCACAATTACGATATCTGCATAACCTCACAGTTTTTCATCAACTTATTGCAGTACAGAACGCTGTATCTCACTAAATGACATTTTTCTTTAAGGTTTCACGATGCTTGCATGCGCATTAACGAGAATATCACAGTATAGCAGTTTCGCACTTGTAACGGTACAACACGCAGTATCTGGCTTGTTCATGCCGTTTTGTATGCTTTCACAACGTTTCACCTATTTCAGTTTCGTACATGCAATAAAACAACACTATCTCGTTAGATGACGTCCTTTTTGGTGGTTTCACGACGCTACCTAGCTTCAACTAAGATAACTCAACTTAACATAACCTTCGCACTTCTATCGTTAGAAAACGTTTTACTCGCTACTTTACAATGCTCTCTACAACATTACGACGGTTTCATGCGCTTTCACATTAGATATCGCAGTTGCCGACTTGTAATGGTGAAAAACACTGCATCTCACTAAGTGACATTGTTTAATGCGGTTTTACGACGGTTCATATCTTAATCTAACCTAACATTCGCACTTGTATCTAAAAACGCTCTATTACACTGTTTCGTTCACAATTACGATATTTGCATAAACTCATAGTTTTTCAGCAACTTGTTGCAGTACAGAACGCTGCATCTCGCTAAATGACATCGTTTTTTAAGGTTTCACGATGCTTGCGTGCGCTTTAACGAGAATATCACAATATAGCAGTTTCGCACTTGTAACGGTACAACACGCAGTATCTGGCTTGTTCATGCCGTTTTGTGTGCTTTCACAACTTTTCACCGATCGCAGTTTCGTACTCGCAATAAAACAACACTATCTCTTTAGATGACATCGTTTTTGGTGGTTTCACGACGCTACCTAGCTTAAACTAACATAAGTGCACCTAACATATCCTTCGCACTTCTATCGTTAGAAAACGTTTTACTCGATACTTTACATTGCTTTCTACAACATTACGATGGTTTCAAGCGCTTTCACATTAGATATCGCAGTTCCCGACTTGTAATGGTGAAAAACACTGCATCTCACTAAGTGACATTCTTTAAGGCGGTTTTACGACGGTTCATATCTTAACATAACCTAACCTAACCCAACCTAACGCAACCTTACCTAACCTAATCTAACCTAACCTAACCAATTTTAACCTAACCTAACCTAACTTGACATAACCTACCCAACCCAACCCAACCCAACCCAACCTAACCTAACCTAACCTAATCTTACCCAACCCAGCCCAACCCAACCCAACCTAACCTAACCTAACTCCACCCAACCCAACCCAACCCAACCCAACCTAACCTAACCTAACCTAACCTAAACCAACTCAACCCAACCCAACCCAACCTAACCTAACATAACCAAACCTAACCTAACCTAACCTAACCTGACCTTACCTAACCTAACCTTACCTAACCTAACGTAACCTAACCTAACGTAACCTAACCTAACCCAACCTAACCCAACCCAACCTAACCCAACCCAACCCAACCTAACCAAACCCAACCCAACCCAACCTAACCCAACCTAACCCAACCTAACCTAACCTAACCTAACCTATCCCAACCTAACCCAACCAGACCTAACCTAACCCAACCCAACCCAACCTAACCCAACCTAACCTAACCTAACCTAACCTAACCTAACGATGGTTGCAAGCGCTTTCACATTAGATATCGCAATTCCCGACTTGTAATGGTGAAAAACACTGCATCTAACTAAGTGACATTGTTTAATGCGGTTTTACGACGGTTCATATCTTAACCTAACCTAACCTAACCTAACCTTACCTAACCTAACTTAACCTAACTTAACCTAACCTAACTTAACCCAACCTAACCTAACCCAACCCGACCCAACCCAACCTAACCTAACCTAACCTAACCTAACCCAACCCAACCCAACTCAACCCAACCTAACCTAACCTCACCTCACCTAACCTAACCCAACCCAACCCAACCTAACCTAAACTAACCTAACCTAACCTAACCTAACCCAACCCAACCTAACCTAACCTAACCTAACCTAACCCAACCCAACCTAACCTAACCTAACCTAACCTAACCCAACCTAATCTAACCTAACATAACCTAACCTAACCCAGCCCAACCCAACCCAACCTAACCTAACCTAACCTAACCTAACCAAACCTAACCTAACCTAACCTTACCTAACCTAACCTAACCTAACGTAACCTAACCTAACCTAACCTGCCGTAGCGTAACCTAACCTAACCTAACGTAACGTAACCTAACCTACCCTAACCTAACCCAACCTAACCCAACCCAACCCAACCCAACCTAACCTAATCCAACCCAAACCAACCTAACCTAACCTAACCTAACCTAACGACGGTTGCAAGCGCTTTCACATTAGATATCGCAGTTCCCAACTTGTAATGGTGAAAAACACTGCATCTCACTAAGTGACATTGTTTAATGCGGCTTTACGACGGGTCATATCTTAACCTAACCTAACATTCGCACTTGTATCTAAAAACGCTCTATTACACTGTTTCGTTCACATTTAAGATATTTGCATGACTTCACAGTTTTTCACCAACTTATTACAGTACAGAACGCTGTATATCGCTAAATGACATCGTTCTTTAAGCATCCTGAAAATGTATGCGCAGGCGAACAAGGACAAAGAAAGGAATACAAACTGGCGCAATCTAACAACTGATTTATTAATCGAAAAACATTGACTCTTTTTAACCCTCGGACCAGCGCTCCCTGGTGACCTAAAAAAACACACAATGCACTGCGCACTTACGACAACGATAACAAAACCATAAAAACGATAACAGTTTCATTGATTGACAGACAGGAGCGCGATTTCTTTTGTTAGTAAAGCTACTGAAGGGTGGCTAACACAGTTGTCTTTCTGCTTGTCTATATGATATGCCTCCATTATCTCCCTTGACGTCTTGTTTCTACTCCTATACAGCAAGGTAGTGTCGCCAAAGCAAGGAGAGCATGCGCACTCATTGCAATGCATTGCCAAATGGGTTACAGGCCGACCTTTCAGGCTTGACATATGCTCTCTTAGCCTCGTGTTAATGCACCTGCCAGTCTGCCCTATATATACACAACCGCATGATAAAGGTATGCAATACACCACACTGTGTGCACATTCAACAAACCTGAGCTTATGTCTTATGCTACATCTCTTATGTGCGTTGGTCCCTCTGTCGCATTTCTGGTTGACCAACGCGCACACTCCTCCTATTTTGTTTTTGGCCGAAAACACTACTTTCACATCATACTTTCCAGCCACCTTTTTTAGTCTATGTGAAAGCCTATGTACATAAGGGACCGCTACTACCTTAGAGCTAGAACCAGTCATCCCACCTGTTTCCAAACATGGCGCCGTTTCCCGTCTGAGCTTCTTTAATAACCTAGTGCCTACGGCCAACATCACAGAGAATGGGTACCCCTCGTCCTGGAGCCTAGAGACCTGTTCATGAAACGACGCATGAACAGTATGGAAACAGGATTTAACCAATGCAGACCGAAAACAATTTGTTATAATTCCATTCTTGACCAGCTTAGAATGACATGAAGCGAAACTCATAAGCGGCTTTCCTGCCCTAGGCGAAAAGGTCCAACACACATGATCTGACAAAAAGTCCAGCTTCAAATCCAAAAACTGTAGCTTATTTTCAACCGGTACTTCTGAAGTAAATGTCAACCCCTTTCCTAGAGAATTAAAAGCATTCAATACCGAAACCCTGAAGTCCTCTTTGTGCACATCGCACCCCAACACCAAGTAGTCATCGACATACCTGAAGACCTTGTAGACTACACCTTGTAGGCAAAACGACAAATCTCTATCTATGCTGCCCATGAAAATGTCACTAAGGACCGGCGCTACCTTTGACCCAATGCATACCCCCTTCGCCTGGATGAACGTCTTATCCCCGAACCCCACGTGAGTGTTCTCTAAATAAAAGCTCAGAAGCTCAAGAAAAGACTCGACGGGCATACCACAGGTGTTGCGAAACGTCACTTCATTATTTTCTGTTATGCACTCTAGGACGCAATGCATTAAAGGCACATGCGGCAACGAGTAATACAAGTCCTGAGCGTCAATGCTGATACCCCAACTGTTTTTTCTGTTATCTGATGCAAAAAACCCCGTGAGACCCTCAGAATTAGCCAGCAGAAAAGGGTCATTTACTTTCAACGACTTCAACATCTTTTGCAGATACCCCGCAACTAGCTTCTGCCACGCCCCTTTTTCTGAAACAATAGGCCTAAAAGGAACCTCCTGCTTATGGGTTTTTGCTGTGAAAAACACCTTCAATTCCAATCCCTTTGAATTCCCAACATCCGACGCAAGTTTTTCTAAGTTGCATTTCCTTAATAACTCGACAGCCTTCCTCTTCACGCTTTCTACATTCACATGACATTCTTTAAAGCACTTTTGAATTGCCGCAGAGGCTTTATCTACATACATAGTCTCCGGTAGAACAACCAAAAAACCTTCTTTGTCCGCTTGAACAACTCTTAAGTTGTTCTCAACCAAATAACTAGCAACCCGAGCGACATTACGGCAAGGCGTGGTGCTTACCGAAGCTTTGGCGACAACGTCCACACATTCCACTACACATCTGTCTTTTTCCTTTTCGGGTACTTGCCGGGCAATGTCTCTTGTGAGGGATAGCTTGTCCACAAGGTCAAGTCTAGGCTCCACACAGAACTTCGGTCCCAACCTCAGGACCTTTTGTTGGCGCTCTTCCACCACCGCATCACCCAGGAGTAGAAGGCCTCCCTTCGGCGGATCTCTCTTTTTCCTGGGCAAGCCCCGACGCACGTCATTCCACATGGCCTCAGTTAAAATGTTCGCTTGTCTACACCACTCGCGGAAGACCTTGACGTTTAGACGCCCATCAGAAACAGACGAACACGCCACTCTTAGGCAATCCTTGAAGTGCCTAACCTGTCTTCGGCTCTCTGATCGCAGAATCTTGCTGATTCTTCTCGCATGTCCTTCCGATGGAGGCAACCACCCGCACACAAGCAGAACTTCCATAGGGCACTGTGCATTCTTTAGGAACCAGCTCAGCTTGCGGGCTCTGCATTCGCAGACCGCGATAAACGGCACCAGAACCGCCGGGTTAGATAAGTCAAAGTTAGGACATGAAGAAAGAAGGCCGGATGAACTAGAAATAAACTGAAGCAAAACTGCGATTCGGCCTAGTTGGAATCTATCCATCCTGAAAATGTATGCGCAGGCGAACAAGGACAAAGAAAGGAATACAAACTGGCGCAATCTAACAACTGATTTATTAATCGAAAAACATTGACTCTTTTTAACCCTCGGACCAGCGCTCCCTGGTGACCTAAAAAAACACACAATGCACTGCGCACTTACGACAACGATAACAAAACCATAAAAACGATAACAGTTTCATTGATTGACAGACAGGAGCGCGATTTCTTTTGTTAGTAAAGCTACTGAAGGGTGGCTAACACAGTTGTCTTTCTGCTTGTCTATATGATATGCCTCCATTATCTCCCTTGACGTCTTGTTTCTACTCCTATACAGCAAGGTAGTGTCGCCAAAGCAAGGAGAGCATGCGCACTCATTGCAATGCATTGCCAAATGGGTTACAGGCCGACCTTTCAGGCTTGACATATGCTCTCTTAGCCTCGTGTTAATGCACCTGCCAGTCTGCCCTATATATACACAACCGCATGATAAAGGTATGCAATACACCACACTGTGTGCACATTCAACAAACCTGAGCTTATGTCTTATGCTACATCTCTTATGTGCGTTGGTCCCTCTGTCGCATTTCTGGTTGACCAACGCGCACACTCCTCCTATTTTGTTTTTGGCCGAAAACACTACTTTCACATCATACTTTCCAGCCACCTTTTTTAATCTATGTGAAAGCCTATGTACATAAGGGACCGCTACTACCTTAGAGCTAGAACCAGTCATCCCACCTGTTTCCAAACATGGCGCCGTTTCCCGTCTGAGCTTCTTTAATAACCTAGTGCCTACGGCCAACATCACAGAGAATGGGTACCCCTCGTCCTGGAGCCTAGAGACCTGTTCATGAAACGACGCATGAACAGTATGGAAACAGGATTTAACCAATGCAGACCGAAAACAATTTGTTATAATTCCATTCTTGACCAGCTTAGAATGACATGAAGCGAAACTCATAAGCGGCTTTCCTGCCCTAGGCGAAAAGGTCCAACACACATGATCTGACAAAAAGTCCAGCTTCAAATCCAAAAACTGTAGCTTATTTTCAACCGGTACTTCTGAAGTAAATGTCAACCCCTTTCCTAGAGAATTAAAAGCATTCAATACCGAAACCCTGAAGTCCTCTTTGTGCACATCGCACCCCAACACCAAGTAGTCATCGACATACCTGAAGACCTTGTAGACTACACCTTGTAGGCAAAACGACAAATCTC
This sequence comes from Rhipicephalus microplus, assembly GCF_043290135.1. NCBI lineage: Eukaryota > Metazoa > Arthropoda > Arachnida > Ixodida > Ixodidae > Rhipicephalus > Rhipicephalus microplus. Next base: position 511,323,434 of record NC_134710.1, read on the forward strand.
TATCTATGCTGCCCATGAAAATGTCACTAAGGACCGGCGCTACCTTTGACCCAATGCATACCCCCTTCGCCTGGATGAACGTCTTATCCCCGAACCCCACGTGAGTGTTCTCTAAATAAAAGCTCAGAAGCTCAAGAAAAGACTCGACGGGCATACCACAGGTGTTGCGAAACGTCACTTCATTATTTTCTGTTATGCACTCTAGGACACAATGCATTAAAGGCACATGCGGCAACGAGTAATACAAGTCCTGAGCGTCAATGCTGATACCCCAACTGTTTTTTCTGTTATCTGATGCAAAAAACCCCGTGAGACCCTCAGAATTAGCCAGCAGAAAAGGGTCATTTACTTTCAACGACTTCAACATCTTTTGCAGATACCCCGCAACTAGCTTCTGCCACGCCCCTTTTTCTGAAACAATAGGCCTAAAAGGAACCTCCTGCTTATGGGTTTTTGCTGTGAAAAACACCTTCAATTCCAATCCCTTTGAATTCCCAACATCCGACGCAAGTTTTTCTAAGTTGCATTTCCTTAATAACTCGACAGCCTTCCTCTTCACGCTTTCTACATTCACATGACATTCTTTAAAGCACTTTTGAATTGCCGCAGAGGCTTTATCTACATACATAGTCTCCGGTAGAACAACCAAAAAACCTTCTTTGTCCGCTTGAACAACTCTTAAGTTGTTCTCAACCAAATAACTAGCAACCCGAGCGACATTACGGCAAGGCGTGGTGCTTACCGAAGCTTTGGCGACAACGTCCACACATTCCACTACACATCTGTCTTTTTCCTTTTCGGGTACTTGCCGGGCAATGTCTCTTGTGAGGGATAGCTTGTCCACAAGGTCAAGTCTAGGCTCCACACAGAACTTCGGTCCCAACCTCAGGACCTTTTGTTGGCGCTCTTCCACCACCGCATCACCCAGGAGTAGAAGGCCTCCCTTCGGCGGATCTCTCTTTTTCCTGGGCAAGCCCTGACGCACGTCATTCCACATGGCCTCAGTTAAAATGTTCGCTTGTCTACACCACTCGCGGAAGACCTTGACGTTTAGACGCCCATCAGAAACAGACGAACACGCCACTCTTAGGCAATCCTTGAAGTGCCTAACCTGTCTTCGGCTCTCTGATCGCAGAATCTTGCTGATTCTTCTCGCATGTCCTTCCGATGGAGGCAACCACCCGCACACAAGCAGAACTTCCATAGGGCACTGTGCATTCTTTAGGAACCAGCTCAGCTTGCGGGCTCTGCATTCGCAGACCGCGATAAACGGCACCAGAACCGCCGGGTTAGATAAGTCAAAGTTAGGACATGAAGAAAGAAGGCCGGATGAACTAGAAATAAACTGAAGCAAAACTGCGATTCGGCCTAGTTGGAATCTATCCATCCTGAAAATGTATGCGCAGGCGAACAAGGACAAAGAAAGGAATACAAACTGGCGCAATCTAACAACTGATTTATTAATCGAAAAACATTGACTCTTTTTAACCCTCGGACCAGCGCTCCCTGGTGACCTAAAAAAACACACAATGCACTGCGCACTTACGACAACGATAACAAAACCATAAAAACGATAACAGTTTCATTGATTGACAGACAGGAGCGCGATTTCTTTTGTTAGTAAAGCTACTGAAGGGTGGCTAACACAGTTGTCTTTCTGCTTGTCTATATGATATGCCTCCATTATCTCCCTTGACGTCTTGTTTCTACTCCTATACAGCAAGGTAGTGTCGCCAAAGCAAGGAGAGCATGCGCACTCATTGCAATGCATTGCCAAATGGGTTACAGGCCGACCTTTCAGGCTTGACATATGCTCTCTTAGCCTCGTGTTAATGCACCTGCCAGTCTGCCCTATATATACACAACCGCATGATAAAGGTATGCAATACACCACACTGTGTGCACATTCAACAAACCTGAGCTTATGTCTTATGCTACATCTCTTATGTGCGTTGGTCCCTCTGTCGCATTTCTGGTTGACCAACGCGCACACTCCTCCTATTTTGTTTTTGGCCGAAAACACTACTTTCACATCATACTTTCCAGCCACCTTTTTTAATCTATGTGAAAGCCTATGTACATAAGGGACCGCTACTACCTTAGAGCTAGAACCAGTCATCCCACCTGTTTCCAAACATGGCGCCGTTTCCCGTCTGAGCTTCTTTAATAACCTAGTGCCTACGGCCAACATCACAGAGAATGGGTACCCCTCGTCCTGGAGCCTAGAGACCTGTTCATGAAACGACGCATGAACAGTATGGAAACAGGATTTAACCAATGCAGACCGAAAACAATTTGTTATAATTCCATTCTTGACCAGCTTAGAATGACATGAAGCGAAACTCATAAGCGGCTTTCCTGCCCTAGGCGAAAAGGTCCAACACACATGATCTGACAAAAAGTCCAGCTTCAAATCCAAAAACTGTAGCTTATTTTCAACCGGTACTTCTGAAGTAAATGTCAACCCCTTTCCTAGAGAATTAAAAGCATTCAATACCGAAACCCTGAAGTCCTCTTTGTGCACATCGCACCCCAACACCAAGTAGTCATCGACATACCTGAAGACCTTGTAGACTACACCTTGTAGGCAAAACGACAAATCTCTATCTATGCTGCCCATGAAAATGTCACTAAGGACCGGCGCTACCTTTGACCCAATGCATACCCCCTTCGCCTGGATGAACGTCTTATCCCCGAACCCCACGTGAGTGTTCTCTAAATAAAAGCTCAGAAGCTCAAGAAAAGACTCGACGGGCATACCACAGGTGTTGCGAAACGTCACTTCATTATTTTCTGTTATGCACTCTAGGACACAATGCATTAAAGGCACATGCGGCAACGAGTAATACAAGTCCTGAGCGTCAATGCTGATACCCCAACTGTTTTTTCTGTTATCTGATGCAAAAAACCCCGTGAGACCCTCAGAATTAGCCAGCAGAAAAGGGTCATTTACTTTCAACGACTTCAACATCTTTTGCAGATACCCCGCAACTAGCTTCTGCCACGCCCCTTTTTCTGAAACAATAGGCCTAAAAGGAACCTCCTGCTTATGGGTTTTTGCTGTGAAAAACACCTTCAATTCCAATCCCTTTGAATTCCCAACATCCGACGCAAGTTTTTCTAAGTTGCATTTCCTTAATAACTCGACAGCCTTCCTCTTCACGCTTTCTACATTCACATGACATTCTTTAAAGCACTTTTGAATTGCCGCAGAGGCTTTATCTACATACATAGTCTCCGGTAGAACAACCAAAAAACCTTCTTTGTCCGCTTGAACAACTCTTAAGTTGTTCTCAACCAAATAACTAGCAACCCGAGCGACATTACGGCAAGGCGTGGTGCTTACCGAAGCTTTGGCGACAACGTCCACACATTCCACTACACATCTGTCTTTTTCCTTTTCGGGTACTTGCCGGGCAATGTCTCTTGTGAGGGATAGCTTGTCCACAAGGTCAAGTCTAGGCTCCACACAGAACTTCGGTCCCAACCTCAGGACCTTTTGTTGGCGCTCTTCCACCACCGCATCACCCAGGAGTAGAAGGCCTCCCTTCGGCGGATCTCTCTTTTTCCTGGGCAAGCCCCGACGCACGTCATTCCACATGGCCTCAGTTAAAATGTTCGCTTGTCTACACCACTCGCGGAAGACCTTGACGTTTAGACGCCCATCAGAAACAGACGAACACGCCACTCTTAGGCAATCCTTGAAGTGCCTAACCTGTCTTCGGCTCTCTGATCGCAGAATCTTGCTGATTCTTCTCGCATGTCCTTCCGATGGAGGCAACCACCCGCACACAAGCAGAACTTCCATAGGGCACTGTGCATTCTTTAGGAACCAGCTCAGCTTGCGGGCTCTGCATTCGCAGACCGCGATAAACGGCACCAGAACCGCCGGGTTAGATAAGTCAAAGTTAGGACATGAAGAAAGAAGGCCGGATGAACTAGAAATAAACTGAAGCAAAACTGCGATTCGGCCTAGTTGGAATCTATCCATCCTGAAAATGTATGCGCAGGCGAACAAGGACAAAGAAAGGAATACAAACTGGCGCAATCTAACAACTGATTTATTAATCGAAAAACATTGACTCTTTTTAACCCTCGGACCAGCGCTCCCTGGTGACCTAAAAAAACACACAATGCACTGCGCACTTACGACAACGATAACAAAACCATAAAAACGATAACAGTTTCATTGATTGACAGACAGGAGCGCGATTTCTTTTGTTAGTAAAGCTACTGAAGGGTGGCTAACACAGTTGTCTTTCTGCTTGTCTATATGATATGCCTCCATTATCTCCCTTGACGTCTTGTTTCTACTCCTATACAGCAAGGTAGTGTCGCCAAAGCAAGGAGAGCATGCGCACTCATTGCAATGCATTGCCAAATGGGTTACAGGCCGACCTTTCAGGCTTGACATATGCTCTCTTAGCCTCGTGTTAATGCACCTGCCAGTCTGCCCTATATATACACAACCGCATGATAAAGGTATGCAATACACCACACTGTGTGCACATTCAACAAACCTGAGCTTATGTCTTATGCTACATCTCTTATGTGCGTTGGTCCCTCTGTCGCATTTCTGGTTGACCAACGCGCACACTCCTCCTATTTTGTTTTTGGCCGAAAACACTACTTTCACATCATACTTTCCAGCCACCTTTTTTAATCTATGTGAAAGCCTATGTACATAAGGGACCGCTACTACCTTAGAGCTAGAACCAGTCATCCCACCTGTTTCCAAACATGGCGCCGTTTCCCGTCTGAGCTTCTTTAATAACCTAGTGCCTACGGCCAACATCACAGAGAATGGGTACCCCTCGTCCTGGAGGGGTACCCATTCATAAGCAGGAGCAGGAGGTTCCATTCATAAGCATAAGCAGGAGGTTCCTTTTAGGCCTATTGTTTCAGAAAAAGGGGCGTGGCAGAAGCTAGTTGCGGGGTATCTGCAAAAGATGTTGAAGTCGTTGAAAGTAAATGACCCTTTTCTGCTGGCTAATTCTGAGGGTCTCACGGGGTTTTTTGCATCAGATAACAGAAAAAACAGTTGGGGTATCAGCATTGACGCTCAGGACTTGTATTACTCGTTGCCGCATGTGCCTTTAATGCATTGTGTCCTAGAGTGCATAACAGAAAATAATGAAGTGACGTTTCGCAACACCTGTGGTATGCCCGTCGAGTCTTTTCTTGAGCTTCTGAGCTTTTATTTAGAGAACACTCACGTGGGGTTCGGGGATAAGACGTTCATCCAGGCGAAGGGGGTATGCATTGGGTCAAAGGTAGCGCCGGTCCTTAGTGACATTTTCATGGGCAGCATAGATAGAGATTTGTCGTTTTGCCTACAAGGTGTAGTCTACAAGGTCTTCAGGTATGTCGATGACTACTTGGTGTTGGGGTGCGATGTGCACAAAGAGGTCTTCAGGGTTTCGGTATTGAATGCTTTTAATTCTCTAGGAAAGGGGTTGACATTTACTTCAGAAGTACCGGTTGAAAATAAGCTACAGTTTTTGGATTTGAAGCTGGACTTTTTGTCAGATCATGTGTGTTGGACCTTTTCGCCTAGGGCAGGAAAGCCGCTTATGAGTTTCGCTTCATGTCATTCTAAGCTGGTCAAGAATGGAATTATAACAAATTGTTTTCGGTCTGCATTGGTTAAATCCTGTTTCCATACTGTTCATGCGTCGTTTCATGAACAGGTCTCTAGGCTCCAGGACGAGGGGTACCCATTCTCTGTGATGTTGGCCGTAGGCACTAGGTTATTAAAGAAGCTCAGACGGGAAACGGCGCCATGTTTGGAAACAGGTGGGATGACTGGTTCTAGCTCTAAGGTAGTAGCGGTCCCTTATGTACATAGGCTTTCACATAGATTAAAAAAGGTGGCTGGAAAGTATGATGTGAAAGTAGTGTTTTCGGCCAAAAACAAAATAGGAGGAGTGTGCGCGTTGGTCAACCAGAAATGCGACAGAGGGACCAACGCACATAAGAGATGTAGCATAAGACATAAGCTCAGGTTTGTTGAATGTGCACACAGTGTGGTGTATTGCATACCTTTATCATGCGGTTGTGTATATATAGGGCAGACTGGCAGGTGCATTAACACGAGGCTAAGAGAGCATATGTCAAGCCTGAAAGGTCGGCCTGTAACCCATTTGGCAATGCATTGCAATGAGTGCGCATGCTCTCCTTGCTTTGGCGACACTACCTTGCTGTATAGGAGTAGAAACAAGACGTCAAGGGAGATAATGGAGGCATATCATATAGACAAGCAGAAAGACAACTGTGTTAGCCACCCTTCAGTAGCTTTACTAACAAAAGAAATCGCGCTCCTGTCTGTCAATCAATGAAACTGTTATCGTTTTTATGGTTTTGTTATCGTTGTCGTAAGTGCGCAGTGCATTGTGTGTTTTTTTAGGTCACCAGGGAGCGCTGGTCCGAGGGTTAAAAAGAGTCAATGTTTTTCGATTAATAAATCAGTTGTTAGATTGCGCCAGTTTGTATTCCTTTCTTTGTCCTTGTTCGCCTGCGCATACATTTTCAGGATGGATAGATTCCAACTAGGCCGAATCGCAGTTTTGCTTCAGTTTATTTCTAGTTCATCCGGCCTTCTTTCTTCATGTCCTAACTTTGACTTATCTAACCCGGCGGTTCTGGTGCCGTTTATCGCGGTCTGCGAATGCAGAGCCCGCAAGCTGAGCTGGTTCCTAAAGAATGCACAGTGCCCTATGGAAGTTCTGCTTGTGTGCGGGTGGTTGCCTCCATCGGAAGGACATGCGAGAAGAATCAGCAAGATTCTGCGATCAGAGAGCCGAAGACAGGTTAGGCACTTCAAGGATTGCCTAAGAGTGGCGTGTTCGTCTGTTTCTGATGGGCGTCTAAACGTCAAGGTCTTCCGCGAGTGGTGTAGACAAGCGAACATTTTAACTGAGGCCATGTGGAATGACGTGCGTCGGGGCTTGCCCAGGAAAAAGAGAGATCCGCCGAAGGGAGGCCTTCTACTCCTGGGTGATGCGGTGGTGGAAGAGCGCCAACAAAAGGTCCTGAGGTTGGGACCGAAGTTCTGTGTGGAGCCTAGACTTGACCTTGTGGACAAGCTATCCCTCACAAGAGACATTGCCCGGCAAGTACCCGAAAAGGAAAAAGACAGATGTGTAGTGGAATGTGTGGACGTTGTCGCCAAAGCTTCGGTAAGCACCACGCCTTGCCGTAATGTCGCTCGGGTTGCTAGTTATTTGGTTGAGAACAACTTAAGAGTTGTTCAAGCGGACAAAGAAGGTTTTTTGGTTGTTCTACCGGAGACTATGTATGTAGATAAAGCCTCTGCGGCAATTCAAAAGTGCTTTAAAGAATGTCATGTGAATGTAGAAAGCGTGAAGAGGAAGGCTGTCGAGTTATTAAGGAAATGCAACTTAGAAAAACTTGCGTCGGATGTTGGGAATTCAAAGGGATTGGAATTGAAGGTGTTTTTCACAGCAAAAACCCATAAGCAGGAGGTTCCTTTTAGGCCTATTGTTTCAGAAAAAGGGGCGTGGCAGAAGCTAGTTGCGGGGTATCTGCAAAAGATGTTGAAGTCGTTGAAAGTAAATGACCCTTTTCTGCTGGCTAATTCTGAGGGTCTCACGGGGTTTTTTGCATCAGATAACAGAAAAAACAGTTGGGGTATCAGCATTGACGCTCAGGACTTGTATTACTCGTTGCCGCATGTGCCTTTAATGCATTGTGTCCTAGAGTGCATAACAGAAAATAATGAAGTGACGTTTCGCAACACCTGTGGTATGCCCGTCGAGTCTTTTCTTGAGCTTCTGAGCTTTTATTTAGAGAACACTCACGTGGGGTTCGGGGATAAGACGTTCATCCAGGCGAAGGGGGTATGCATTGGGTCAAAGGTAGCGCCGGTCCTTAGTGACATTTTCATGGGCAGCATAGATAGAGATTTGTCGTTTTGCCTACAAGGTGTAGTCTACAAGGTCTTCAGGTATGTCGATGACTACTTGGTGTTGGGGTGCGATGTGCACAAAGAGGACTTCAGGGTTTCGGTATTGAATGCTTTTAATTCTCTAGGAAAGGGGTTGACATTTACTTCAGAAGTACCGGTTGAAAATAAGCTACAGTTTTTGGATTTGAAGCTGGACTTTTTGTCAGATCATGTGTGTTGGACCTTTTCGCCTAGGGCAGGAAAGCCGCTTATGAGTTTCGCTTCATGTCATTCTAAGCTGGTCAAGAATGGAATTATAACAAATTGTTTTCGGTCTGCATTGGTTAAATCCTGTTTCCATACTGTTCATGCGTCGTTTCATGAACAGGTCTCTAGGCTCCAGGACGAGGGGTACCCATTCTCTGTGATGTTGGCCGTAGGCACTAGGTTATTAAAGAAGCTCAGACGGGAAACGGCGCCATGTTTGGAAACAGGTGGGATGACTGGTTCTAGCTCTAAGGTAGTAGCGGTCCCTTATGTACATAGGCTTTCACATAGATTAAAAAAGGTGGCTGGAAAGTATGATGTGAAAGTAGTGTTTTCGGCCAAAAACAAAATAGGAGGAGTGTGCGCGTTGGTCAACCAGAAATGCGACAGAGGGACCAACGCACATAAGAGATGTAGCATAAGACATAAGCTCAGGTTTGTTGAATGTGCACACAGTGTGGTGTATTGCATACCTTTATCATGCGGTTGTGTATATATAGGGCAGACTGGCAGGTGCATTAACACGAGGCTAAGAGAGCATATGTCAAGCCTGAAAGGTCGGCCTGTAACCCATTTGGCAATGCATTGCAATGAGTGCGCATGCTCTCCTTGCTTTGGCGACACTACCTTGCTGTATAGGAGTAGAAACAAGACGTCAAGGGAGATAATGGAGGCATATCATATAGACAAGCAGAAAGACAACTGTGTTAGCCACCCTTCAGTAGCTTTACTAACAAAAGAAATCGCGCTCCTGTCTGTCAATCAATGAAACTGTTATCGTTTTTATGGTTTTGTTATCGTTGTCGTAAGTGCGCAGTGCATTGTGTGTTTTTTTAGGTCACCAGGGAGCGCTGGTCCGAGGGTTAAAAAGAGTCAATGTTTTTCGATTAATAAATCAGTTGTTAGATTGCGCCAGTTTGTATTCCTTTCTTTGTCCTTGTTCGCCTGCGCATACATTTTCAGGATGGATAGATTCCAACTAGGCCGAATCGCAGTTTTGCTTCGTTCTTTAAGGTTTCACGATGCTTGCATGCACTTTAACGAGAATATCACAATATAGCAGTTTCGCACTTGTAACGGTACAACACGCAGTATTTGGCTTGTTCATGCCGTTTTGTGTGCTTTCACAACATTTCACCTATCGCAGTTTCGTACTCGCAATAAAACAACACTATCTCGTTAGATGACGTCGTTTTTGGTGGTTTCACGACGCTATCTAGCTTAAACTAACATAACTCAACCTAACATAACCTTCGCACTTCTCTCGTTAGAAAACGTTTTACTCGCTACTTTAGATTGCTTTTTACAACTTTACGGCGGTTTCAAGCGCTTTCACATTACATATCGCAGTTCCCGACTTGTAATGGTGAAAAACACTGTATCTCAATAAGTGACATTGTTTAATGCGGTTTTACGACGGTTAATATCTTAACCTAACCTAACCTAACCTAACCTAACCTTACCTAACCTAACCTAACTTAACCTAACCTAACCTAACTTAACCTAACCTAACCTAACCTAACCCAACCCAAACCAACCCAATCCAACCCAACATAACCTAACCTAACGTAACCTAACCCAACCCAACCCAACCCAACCTAACCTAACCTAACCTAACCCAACCCAACCCAACCTAACCTAAACTAACCTAACCTAACCTAACCCAACCCAACCCAACCTAACCTAACCTAACCCAACCCAACCCAACCTAACCTAACCTAACCTAACCTAACCCAACCTAACCTAACCTAACCCAACCCAACCCAACCCTACCCAACCTAACCTAACCTAACCAAACCTAACCTAACCTAACCTAACCTTACCTAACCTAACCTAACCTAACGTAACCTAAACTAACCTAACCTAACCTAACCTAACATAACCTAACCTAACGTAACCTTACCTACCCTAAACTAACCTAACCTAACCCAACCTAACCCAACCCAACCCAACCTAACCTAATCCAACCCGAACCTAACCTAACCTAACCTAACCTAACCTAACCCAACCTAACCCAACCCAACCCAACCGAACCCAACCCAACCCAACGTAACCTAATTCAACCCAAACCAACCTAACCTAACATAACCTAACCTAACCTAACGACGGTTGCAAGCGCTTTGACATTAGATATCGCAGTTCCCGACTTGTTGTGGTGAAAAACACTGCATCTCACTAAGTGACATTGTTTAATGCGGTTTTACGACGGTTCTTATCTTAACCTAACCTAACATTCGCACTTGTATCTAAAAACGCTCTATTACACTGTTTTGTTCACAATTACGATATCTGCATAACCTCACAGTTTTTCATCAACTTATTGCAGTACGGAACGCTGTATCTCGCTAAATGACATCGTTCTTTAAGGTTTCACGATGCTTGCATGCGCTTTAACGAGAATATCACAATATAGCAGTTTCGCACTTGTAACGGTACAACACGCAATGTCTGGCTTGTTCGTGCCGTTTTGTGTGCTTTCACATTTCACCTTTTGCAGTTTTGTACATGCAAAAAAAACAACACTATCTCGTTAGATGACGTCCTTTTTTGGTGGTTTCACGACGCTACCTAGCTTAAACTAACATAACTCAACCTAACATAACCTTCGCACTTCTATCGTTAGAAAACGTTTTACTCGCTACTTTACAATGCTTTCTACAACATTACGGCGGTTTCAAGCGCTTTCACATTAGATATCGCAGTTTCCGACTTGTAATCGTGAAAAACACTGCATCTCACTAAGTGACATTCTTTAATGCGGTTTTACGACGGTTCATATCTTAACCTAACCTAACGCAACCTTATCTAACCTAATCTAACCTAACCTAACCAAACTTAACCTAACCTAACCTAACCTAACCTAACCCAATGCAACTCAAACCAACCCAACCCAACCTAACCTAACCTAACCTTACCCAACCCAACCCGATCTAACCTAACCCCACCCAACCCAACCCAACACAACCCACCCTAACCTAACCTAACCTAACCTAAACCAACTCAACCCAACCCAACCCAACTTAACCTAACCTAACCTAACCAAACCTAACCTAACCTAACCTAACCAGACCTTACCTAACCTAACCTTACCTAACCTAACGTAACCTAACCTAACGTAACCTAACCTAACCCAACCTAACCCAACCCAACCCAACCCAACCTAACCTAACCTAACCTAACTTAACCTAACCTAACTTAACCTAACCTAACCTAACCTAACCCAACCCAACCCAACCCAACCTAACCTAACCTAACCCAACCCAACCCAACCCAACCCAACCTAACCTAACCTAACCCAACTCAACCCAACCTAACCTAAACTAACCTAACCTAACCTAACCCAACCCAACCTAACCTAACCTAACCTAACCCAACCCAAAATAACCTAACCTAACCTGACCCAACCTAACCAAACCTAAGATAACCTAACCTAACCCAGCCCAACCCTCCCCCACCTAACCAAACCTAACCTAACCTAACCTAACCTTACCTAACCTAACCTAACCTAACGTAACCTAACCTACCCTAATCTAACCTAACCTAACCCAACCTAACCCAACACAACCCAACCCAACCCAACCTAACCTAATCCAACCCAAACCAACCTAACCTAACCTAACCTAACCTAACGACGGTTGCAAGCGCTTTCACATTAGATATCGCAGTTCCCGACTTGTAATGGTGAAAAACACTGCATCTCACTAAGTGACATTGTTTAATGCTGGTTTTACGACGGTTCATAACTTAACTGAACCTAACATTCGCACTTGTATCTCAAAACGCTATATTACACTGTTTCGTTCACAATTACCATATTTGCATCACCTCACAGTTTTTCACCAACTTATTGCAGTACAGAACGCTGTATCTCACTAAATGACATTTTTCTTTAAGGTTTCACGATGCTTGCATGCGCTTTAACGAGAATATCACAGTATAGCAGTTTCGCACTTGTAACGGTACAACACGCAGTATCTGGCTTGTTCATGCCGTTTTGTATGCTTTCATACGTTTCACCTATTGCAGTTTCGTACATGCAATAAAACAACACTATCTCATTAGATGACGCCGTTTTTGGTGGTTTCACGACGCTACCTAGCTTAAACTAACTCAACCTAACATAACCTTCGCACTTCTATCGTTAGAAAACGTTTTACTCGCTACTTTACAATGCTTTCTACAACATTACGACGGTTTCATGCGACTTAACATAAGATATCGCAGTTCCCGACTTGTAATGGTGAAAAACACTGCATCTCACTAAGTGACATTCTTTAATGCGGTTTTATGACGGTTCATATGTTAACCTAACCTAACAATCGCACTTGTATCTCAAAACGCTCTATTACACTGTTTCGTTCACAATTACGATATTTGCATGACCTCACAGTTTTTCACCAACTTATTACAATACAGAACGCTGTATCTCGCTAAATGACATCATTATTTAAGGTTTCACGATGCTTGAATGCGCTTTAACGAGAATATCACAACATAGCAGTTTCGCACTTGTAACGGTACAACACGCAGTATTTAGCTTATTCATGCCGTTTTGTGTGCTTTCACAACTTTATACCTATCGCAGTTTTGTACTCGCAATGAAACAACACTATCTCGTTAGATGACGTCGTTTTTGGTGGTTTAACGACGCCACCTAGCTTAAACTAACATAACTGCACCTAACATATCCTTCGAAATTCTATCGTTAGAAAACGTTTTACTCGCTACTTTACATTGCTTTCTACAACACTACGACGGTTTCAAGCGCTTTCACATTAGATATCGCAGTTCCCGACTTGTAATGGTGAAAAACACTGCATCTCACTAAGTGACATTCTTTAATGCGCTTTTACGACGTTTCATATATCAACCTTACCTAACCTAACCTAACCTAATCTAACGCAACCTTACCCAACCTAATCTAACCTAACCTAACCAAACTTAACCTAACCTAACCTAACCTAACCCAACCCAACCCAAACCAACCCAACCCAACCTAAGCTAACCTAACCTAACCTAACCTAATCTAACCAACTCAACCCAACCCAACCCAACTTAACCTAACCTCACCTAACCAAACCTAACCTAACCTAACCTGACCTTACCTAACCTAACCTTACCTAACCTAACGTAACCTAACCTAACGTAACCTAACCTAAGCCAACCTAACCCAACCCAACCTAACCCAACCTAACCCAACCTAACCTTACCTAACCTAACCCAACCCAACCTAACCTAACCCCACCTAACCTAACCTAACATAACCTAACCTAACCCAGCCCAACCCAACCCAACCTAACCTAACCTAACCTAACCAAAACTAACCTAACCTAACCTAACCTAACTTTACCTAACCTAACCTAACCTAACGTAACCTAACCTAACCTAACCTAACCTAACGTAACGTAACCTAACCTAACCTAACCTAACCCAACCTAACCCAACCCAACCCAACCCAACCTAACCTAATCCAACCCAAACCAACCTAACCTAACCTAACCTAACCTAACGACGGTTGAGAGCGCTTTCACATTAGATATCGCAGTTCCCGACTTGTAATGGTGAAAAACACTGCATCTCACTAAGTGACATTGTTTAATGCGGTTTTACGACGGTTCATAACTTAACTGAACCTAACATTCGCACTTGTATCTCAAAACGCTCTATTACACTGTTTCGTTCACAATTACAATATTTGCATGACCTCACAGTTTTTCACCAACTTATTACAGTACAGAACGCTGTATCTCGCTAAATGACATCATTCTTTAAGGTTTCACAATGCTTGCATGCGCTTTAACGAGAATATCACAGTATAGCAGTTTCGCACTTGTAACGGTACAACACGCAGTATCTGGCTTGTTCATGCCGTTTTGTATGCTTTCATACGTTTCACCTATTGCAGTTTCGTACATGCAATAAAACAACACTATCTCATTAGATGACGCCGTTTTTGGTGGTTTCACGACGCTACCTAGCTTAAACTTACTCAACCTAACATAACCTTCGCACTTCTATCGTTAGAAAACGTTTTACTCGCTACTTTACAATGCTTTCTACAACATTACGACGGTTTCATGCGACTTAACATAAGATATCGCAGTTCCCGACTTGTAATGGTGAAAAACACTGCATCTCACTAAGTGACATTCTTTAATGCGGTTTTATGACGGTTCATATGTTAACCTAACCTAACAATCGCACTTGTATCTCAAAACGCTCTATTACACTGTTTCGTTCACAATTACAATATTTGCATGACCTCACAGTTTTTCACCAACTTATTACAATACAGAACGCTGTATCTCGCTAAATGACATCATTCTTTAAGGTTTCACGATGCTTGAATGCGCTTTAACGAGAATATCACAACATAGCAGTTTCGCACTTGTAACGGTACAACACGCAGTATTTAGCTTGTTCATGCCGTTTTGTGTGCTTTCACAACTTTATACCTATCGCAGTTTTGTACTCGCAATGAAACAACACTATCTCGTTAGATGACGTCGTTTTTGGTGGTTTAACGACGCCACCTAGCTTAAACTAACATAACTGCACCTAACATATCCTTCGCACTTCTATCGTTAGAAAACGTTTTACTCGCTACTTTACATTGCTTTCTACAACACTACGACGGTTTCAAGCGCTTTCACATTAGATATCGCAGTTCCCGACTTGTAATGGTGAAAAACACTGCATCTCACTAAGTGACATTCTTTAATGCGCTTTTACGACGTTTCATATATCAACCTTACCTAACCTAACCTAACCTAATCTAACGCAACCTTACCCAACCTAATCTAACCTAACCTAACCAAACTTAACTTAACCTAACCTAACCTAACCCAACCCAACCCAAACCAACCCAACCCAACCTAAGCTAACCTAACCTAACCTAACCTAATCTAACCAACTCAACCCAACCCAACCCAACTTAACCTAACCTCACCTAACCAAACCTAACCTAACCTAACCTGACCTTACCTAACCTAACCTTACCTAACCTAACGTAACCTAACCTAACGTAACCTAACCTAAGCCAACCTAACCCAACCCAACCCAACCCAACCTAACCTAACCCAACCCAACCCAACCTAACCCAACCTAACCCAACCTAACCTAACCTAACCTAACCCAACCCAACCTAACCTAACCCAACCTAACCTAACCTAACATAACCTAACCTAACCCAGCCCAACCCAACCCAACCTAACCTAACCTAACCTAACCAAAACTAACCTAACCTAACCTAACCTAACTTTACCTAACCTAACCTAACCTAACGTAACCTAACCTAACCTAACCTAACGTAACCTAACCTAACCTAACGTAACGTAACGTAACCTAACCTAACCTAACCTAACCCAACCTAACCCAACCCAACCCAACCCAACCTAACCTAATCCAACCCAAACCAACCTAACCTAACCTAACCTAACCTAACGACGGTTGAGAGCGCTTTCACATTAGATATCGCAGTTCCCGACTTGTTGTGGTGAAAAACACTGCATCTCACTAAGTGACATTGTTTAATGCGGTTTTACGACGGTTCTTATCTTAACCTAACCTAACATTCGCACTTGTATCTAAAAACGCTCTATTACACTGTTTTGTTCACAATTACGATATCTGCATAACCTCACAGTTTTTCATCAACTTATTGCAGTACGGAACGCTGTATCTCGCTAAATGACATCGTTCTTTAAGGTTTCACGATGCTTGCATGCGCTTTAACGAGAATATCACAATATAGCAGTTTCGCACTTGTAACGGTACAACACGCAATGTCTGGCTTGTTCGTGCCGTTTTGTGTGCTTTCACATTTCACCTTTTGCAGTTTTGTACATGCAAAAAAAACAACACTATCTCGTTAGATGACGTCCTTTTTTGGTGGTTTCACGACGCTACCTAGCTTAAACTAACATAACTCAACCTAACATAACCTTCGCACTTCTATCGTTAGAAAACGTTTTACTCGCTACTTTACAATGCTTTCTACAACATTACGGCGGTTTCAAGCGCTTTCACATTAGATATCGCAGTTTCCGACTTGTAATCGTGAAAAACACTGCATCTCACTAAGTGACATTCTTTAATGCGGTTTTACGACGGTTCATATCTTAACCTAACCTAACGCAACCTTATCTAACCTAATCTAACCTAACCTAACCAAACTTAACCTAACCTAACCTAACCTAACCTGACCCAATGCAACTCAAACCAACCCAACCCAACCTAACCTAACCTAACCTTACCCAACCCAACCCGATCTAACCTAACCCCACCCAACCCAACCCAACACAACCCACCCTAACCTAACCTAACCTAACCTAAACCAACTCAACCCAACCCAACCCAACTTAACCTAACCTAACCTAACCAAACCTAACCTAACCTAACCTAACCAGACCTTACCTAACCTAACCTTACCTAACCTAACGTAACCTAACCTAACGTAACCTAACCTAACCCAACCTAACCCAACCCAACCCAACCCAACCTAACCTAACCTAACCTAACTTAACCTAACCTAACTTAACCTAACCTAACCTAACCTAACCCAACCCAACCCAACCCAACCCAACCTAACCTAACCTAACCCAACTCAACCCAACCTAACCTAAACTAACCTAACCTAACCTAACCCAACCCAACCTAACCTAACCTAACCCAACCCAAAATAACCTAACCTAACCTGACCCAACCTAACCAAACCTAAGATAACCTAACCTAACCCAGCCCAACCCTCCCCCACCTAACCTAACGTAACCTAACCTAACCTAACCTAACCTAACCTAACCTAACGTAACGTAACCTAACCTAACCTAACCTAACCCAACCTAACCCAACCCAACCCAACCCAACCTAACCTAATCCAACCCAAACCAACCTAACCTAACCTAACCTAACATAACGACGGTTGAGAGCGCTTTCACATTAGATATCGCAGTTCCCGACTTGTAATGGTGAAAAACACTGCATCTCACTAAGTGACATTGTTTAATGCGGTTTTACGACGGTTCATAACTTAACTGAACCTAACATTCGCACTTGTATCTCAAAACGCTCTATTACACTGTTTCGTTCACAATTACAATATTTGCATGACCTCACAGTTTTTCACCAACTTATTACAGTACAGAACGCTGTATCTCGCTAAATGACATCATTCTTTAAGGTTTCACAATGCTTGCATGCGCTTTAACGAGAATATCACAGTATAGCAGTTTCGCACTTGTAACGGTACAACACGCAGTATCTGGCTTGTTCATGCCGTTTTGTATGCTTTCATACGTTTCACCTATTGCAGTTTCGTACATGCAATAAAACAACACTATCTCATTAGATGACGCCGTTTTTGGTGGTTTCACGACGCTACCTAGCTTAAACTAACTCAACCTAACATAACCTTCGCACTTCTATCGTTAGAAAACGTTTTACTCGCTACTTTACAATGCTTTCTACAACATTACGACGGTTTCATGCGACTTAACATAAGATATCGCAGTTCCCGACTTGTAATGGTGAAAAACACTGCATCTCACTAAGTGACATTCTTTAATGCGGTTTTATGACGGTTCATATGTTAACCTAACCTAACAATCGCACTTGTATCTCAAAACGCTCTATTACACTGTTTCGTTCACAATTACGATATTTGCATGACCTCACAGTTTTTCACCAACTTATTACAATACAGAACGCTGTATCTCGCTAAATGACATCATTCTTTAAGGTTTCACGATGCTTGAATGCGCTTTAACGAGAATATCACAACATAGCAGTTTCGCACTTGTAACGGTACAACACGCAGTATTTAGCTTGTTCATGCCGTTTTGTGTGCTTTCACAACTTTATACCTATCGCAGTTTTGTACTCGCAATGAAACAACACTATCTCGTTAGATGACGTCGTTTTTGGTGGTTTAACGACGCCACCTAGCTTAAACTAACATAACTGCACCTAACATATCCTTCGCACTTCTATCGTTAGAAAACGTTTTACTCGCTACTTTACATTGCTTTCTACAACACTACGACGGTTTCAAGCGCTTTCACATTAGATATCGCAGTTCCCGACTTGTAATGGTGAAAAACACTGCATCTCACTAAGTGACATTCTTTAATGCGCTTTTACGACGTTTCATATATCAACCTTACCTAACCTAACCTAACCTAATCTAACGCAACCTTACCCAACCTAATCTAACCTAACCTAACCAAACTTAACTTAACCTAACCTAACCTAACCCAACCCAACCCAAACCAACCCAACCCAACCTAAGCTAACCTAACCTAACCTAACCTAATCTAACCAACTCAACCCAACCCAACCCAACTTAACCTAACCTCACCTAACCAAACCTAACCTAACCTAACCTGACCTTACCTAACCTAACCTTACCTAACCTAACGTAACCTAACCTAACGTAACCTAACCTAAGCCAACCTAACCCAACCCAACCCAACCTAACCTAACCCAACCCAACCCAACCTAACCCAACCTAACCCAACCTAACCTAACCTAACCTAACCCAACCCAACCTAACCTAACCCAACCTAACCTAACCTAACATAACCTAACCTAACCCAGCCCAACCCAACCCAACCTAACCTAACCTAACCTAACCAAAACTAACCTAACCTAACCTAACCTAACTTTACCTAACCTAACCTAACCTAACGTAACCTAACCTAACCTAACCTAACGTAACCTAACCTAACCTAACGTAACGTAACGTAACCTAACCTAACCTAACCTAACCCAACCTAACCCAACCCAACCCAACCCAACCTAACCTAATCCAACCCAAACCAACCTAACCTAACCTAACCTAACCTAACGACGGTTGAGAGCGCTTTCACATTAGATATCGCAGTTCCCGACTTGTTGTGGTGAAAAACACTGCATCTCACTAAGTGACATTGTTTAATGCGGTTTTACGACGGTTCTTATCTTAACCTAACCTAACATTCGCACTTGTATCTAAAAACGCTCTATTACACTGTTTTGTTCACAATTACGATATCTGCATAACCTCACAGTTTTTCATCAACTTATTGCAGTACGGAACGCTGTATCTCGCTAAATGACATCGTTCTTTAAGGTTTCACGATGCTTGCATGCGCTTTAACGAGAATATCACAATATAGCAGTTTCGCACTTGTAACGGTACAACACGCAATGTCTGGCTTGTTCGTGCCGTTTTGTGTGCTTTCACATTTCACCTTTTGCAGTTTTGTACATGCAAAAAAACAACACTATCTCGTTAGATGACGTCCTTTTTTGGTGGTTTCACGACGCTACCTAGCTTAAACTAACATAACTCAACCTAACATAACCTTCACACTTCTATCGTTAGAAAACGTTTTACTCGCTACTTTACAATGCTTTCTACAACATTACGGCGGTTTCAAGCGCTTTCACATTAGATATCGCAGTTTCCGACTTGTAATCGTGAAAAACACTGCATCTCACTAAGTGACATTCTTTAATGCGGTTTTACGACGGTTCATATCTTAACCTAACCTAACGCAACCTTATCTAACCTAATCTAACCTAACCTAACCAAACTTAACCTAACCTAACCTAACCTAACCTGACCCAATGCAACTCAAACCAACCCAACCCAACCTAACCTAACCTAACCTTACCCAACCCAACCCGATCTAACCTAACCCCACCCAACCCAACCCAACACAACCCACCCTAACCTAACCTAACCTAACCTAAACCAACTCAACCCAACCCAACCCAACTTAACCTAACCTAACCTAACCAAACCTAACCTAACCTAACCTAACCAGACCTTACCTAACCTAACGTAACCTAACCTAACGTAACCTAACCTAACCCAACCTAACCCAACCCAACCCAACCCAACCTAACCTAACCTAACCTAACTTAACCTAACCTAACTTAACCTAACCTAACCTAACCTAACCCAACCCAACCCAACCCAACCTAACCTAACCTAACCCAACCCAACCCAACCCAACCCAACCTAACCTAACCTAACCCAACTCAACCCAACCTAACCTAAACTAACCTAACCTAACCTAACCCAACCCAACCTAACCTAACCTAACCTAACCCAACCCAAAATAACCTAACCTAACCTGACCCAACCTAACCAAACCTAAGATAACCTAACCTAACCCAGCCCAACCCTCCCCCACCTAACCAAACCTAACCTAACCTAACCTAACCTTACCTAACCTAACCTAACCTAACGTAACCTAACCTACCCTAATCTAACCTAACCTAACCCAACCTAACCCAACACAACCCAACCCAACCCAACCTAACCTAATCCAACCCAAACCAACCTAACCTAACCTAACCTAACCTAACGACGGTTGCAAGCGCTTTCACATTAGATATCGCAGTTCCCGACTTGTAATGGTGAAAAACACTGCATCTCACTGAGTGACATTGTTTAATGCTGGTTTTACGACGGTTCATAACTTAATTGAACCTAACATTCGCACTTGTATCTCAAAACGCTATATTACACTGTTTCGTTCACAATTACCATATTTGCATCACCTCACAGTTTTTCACCAACTTATTGCAGTACAGAACGCTGTATCTCACTAAATGACATTTTTCTTTAAGGTTTCACGATGCTTGCATGCGCTTTAACGAGAATATCACAGTATAGCAGTTTCGCACTTGTAACGGTACAACACGCAGTATCTGGCTTGTTCATGCCGTTTTGTATGCTTTCATACGTTTCACCTATTGCAGTTTCGTACATGCAATAAAACAACACTATCTCATTAGATGACGCCGTTTTTGGTGGTTTCACGACGCTACCTAGCTTAAACTAACTCAACCTAACATAACCTTCGCACTTCTATCGTTAGAAAACGTTTTACTCGCTACTTTACAATGCTTTCTACAACATTACGACGGTTTCATGCGACTTAACATAAGATATCGCAGTTCCCGACTTGTAATGGTGAAAAACACTGCATCTCACTAAGTGACATTCTTTAATGCGGTTTTATGACGGTTCATATGTTAACCTAACCTAACAATCGCACTTGTATCTCAAAACGCTCTATTACACTGTTTCGTTCACAATTACGATATTTGCATGACCTCACAGTTTTTCACCAACTTATTACAATACAGAACGCTGTATCTCGCTAAATGACATCATTCTTTAAGGTTTCACGATGCTTGAATGCGCTTTAACGAGAATATCACAACATAGCAGTTTCGCACTTGTAACGGTACAACACGCAGTATTTAGCTTGTTCATGCCGTTTTGTGTGCTTTCACAACTTTATACCTATCGCAGTTTTGTACTCGCAATGAAACAACACTATCTCGTTAGATGACGTCGTTTTTGGTGGTTTAACGACGCCACCTAGCTTAAACTAACATAACTGCACCTAACATATCCTTCGCACTTCTATCGTTAGAAAACGTTTTACTCGCTACTTTACATTGCTTTCTACAACACTACGACGGTTTCAAGCGCTTTCACATTAGATATCGCAGTTCCCGACTTGTAATGGTGAAAAACACTGCATCTCACTAAGTGACATTCTTTAATGCGCTTTTACGACGTTTCATATATCAACCTTACCTAACCTAACCTAACCTAATCTAACGCAACCTTACCCAACCTAATCTAACCTAACCTAACCAAACTTAACCTAACCTAACCTAACCTAACCCAACCCAACCCAAACCAACCCAACCCAACCTAAGCTAACCTAACCTAACCTAATCTAACCAACTCAACCCAACCCAACCCAACTTAACCTAACCTCACCTAACCAAACCTAACCTAACCTAACCTGACCTTACCTAACCTAACCTTACCTAACCTAACATAACCTAACCTAACGTAACCTAACCTAAGCCAACCTAACCCAACCCAACCCAACCCAACCTAACCTAACCCAACCCAACCCAACCTAACCCAACCTAACCCAACCTAACCTTACCTAACCTAACCCAACCCAACCTAACCTAACCCAACCTAACCTAACCTAACATAACCTAACCTAACCCAGCCCAACCCAACCCAACCTAACCTAACCTAACCTAACCAAAACTAACCTAACCTAACCTAACCTAACTTTACCTAACCTAACCTAACCTAACGTAACCTAACCTAACCTAACCTAACCTAACCTAACCTAACCTAACGTAACGTAACCTAACCTAACCTAACCTAACCTAACCTAATCTAACCAACTCAACCCAACCCAACCCAACTTAACCTAACCTCACCTAACCAAACCTAACCTAACCTAACCTGACCTTACCTAACCTAACCTTACCTAACCTAACATAACCTAACCTAACGTAACCTAACCTAAGCCAACCTAACCCAACCCAACCCAACCCAACCTAACCTAACCCAACCCAACCCAACCTAACCCAACCTAACCCAACCTAACCTTACCTAACCTAACCCAACCCAACCTAACCTAACCCAACCTAACCTAACCTAACATAACCTAACCTAACCCAGCCCAACCCAACCCAACCTAACCTAACCTAACCTAACCAAAACTAACCTAACCTAACCTAACCTAACTTTACCTAACCTAACCTAACCTAACGTAACCTAACCTAACCTAACCAAACCTAACCTAACCTAACCTAACGTAACGTAACCTAACCTAACCTAACCTAACCCAACCTAACCCAACCCAACCCAACCCAACCTAACCTAATCCAACCCAAACCAACCTAACCTAACCTAACCTAACCTAACGACGGTTGAGAGCGCTTTCACATTAGATATCGCAGTTCCCGACTTGTAATTGTGAAAAACACTGCATCTCACTAAGTGACATTGTTTAATGCGGTTTTACGACGGTTCATAACTTAACTGAACCTAACATTCGCACTTGTATCTCAAAACGCTCTATTACACTGTTTCGTTCACAATTACAATATTTGCATGACCTCACAGTTTTTCACCAACTTATTACAGTACAGAACGCTGTATCTCGCTAAATGACATCATTCTTTAAGGTTTCACAATGCTTGCATGCGCTTTAACGAGAATATCACAGTATAGCAGTTTCGCACTTGTAACGGTACAACACGCAGTATCTGGCTTGTTCATGCCGTTTTGTATGCTTTCATACGTTTCACCTATTGCAGTTTCGTACATGCAATAAAACAACACTATCTCATTAGATGACGCCGTTTTTGGTGGTTTCACGACGCTACCTAGCTTAAACTAACTCAACCTAACATAACCTTCGCACTTCTATCGTTAGAAAACGTTTTACTCGCTACTTTACAATGCTTTCTACAACATTACGACGGTTTCATGCGACTTAACATAAGATATCGCAGTTCCCGACTTGTAATGGGGAAAAACACTGCATCTCACTAAGTGACATTCTTTAATGCGGTTTTATGACGGTTCATATGTTAACCTAACCTAACAATCGCACTTGTATCTCAAAACGCTCTATTACACTGTTTCGTTCACAATTACGATATTTGCATGACCTCACAGTTTTTCACCAACTTATTACAATACAGAACGCTGTATCTCGCTAAATGACATCATTCTTTAAGGTTTCACGATGCTTGAATGCGCTTTAACGAGAATATCACAACATAGCAGTTTCGCACTTGTAACGGTACAACACGCAGTATTTAGCTTGTTCATGCCGTTTTGTGTGCTTTCACAACTTTATACCTATCGCAGTTTTGTACTCGCAATGAAACAACACTATCTCGTTAGATGACGTCGTTTTTGGTGGTTTAACGACGCCACCTAGCTTAAACTAACATAACTGCACCTAACATATCCTTCGCACTTCTATCGTTAGAAAACGTTTTACTCGCTACTTTACATTGCTTTCTACAACACTACGACGGTTTCAAGCGCTTTCACATTAGATATCGCAGTTCCCGACTTGTAATGGTGAAAAACACTGCATCTCACTAAGTGACATTCTTTAATGCGCTTTTACGACGTTTCATATATCAACCTTACCTAACCTAACCTAACCTAATCTAACGCAACCTTACCCAACCTAATCTAACCTAACCTAACCAAACTTAACTTAACCTAACCTAACCTAACCCAACCCAACCCAAACCAACCCAACCCAACCTAAGCTAACCTAACCTAACCTAACCTAATCTAACCAACTCAACCCAACCCAACCCAACTTAACCTAACCTCACCTAACCAAACCTAACCTAACCTAACCTGACCTTACCTAACCTAACATTACCTAACCTAACGTAACCTAACCTAACGTAACCTAACCTAAGCCAACCTAACCCAACCCAACCCAACCCAACCTAACCTAACCCAACCCAACCCAACCTAACCCAACCTAACCCAACCTAACCTAACCTAACCTAACCCAACCCAACCTAACCTAACCCAACCTAACCTAACCTAACATAACCTAACCTAACCCAGCCCAACCCAACCCAACCTAACCTAACCTAACCTAACCAAAACTAACCTAACCTAACCTAACCTAACTTTACCTAACCTAACCTAACCTAACGTAACCTAACCTAACCTAACCTAACGTAACCTAACCTAACCTAACGTAACGTAACGTAACCTAACCTAACCTAACCTAACCCAACCTAACCCAACCCAACCCAACCCAACCTAACCTAATCCAACCCAAACCAACCTAACCTAACCTAACCTAACCTAACGACGGTTGAGAGCGCTTTCACATTAGATATCGCAGTTCCCGACTTGTAATGGTGAAAAACACTGCATCTCACTAAGTGACATTGTTTAATGCGGTTTTACGACGGTTCATAACTTAACTGAACCTAACATTCGCACTTGTATCTCAAAACGCTCTATTACACTGTTTCGTTCACAATTACAATATTTGCATGACCTCACAGTTTTTCACCAACTTATTACAGTACAGAACGCTGTATCTCGCTAAATGACATCATTCTTTAACATTTCACAATGCTTGCATGCGCTTTAATGAGAATATCACAACATAGCAGTTTCGCACTTGTAACGGTACAACACGCAGTATTTGGCTTGTTCATGCCGTTTTCTGTGCTTTCACAACATTTCACCTATCGCAGTTTCGTACTCGCAATAAAACAACACTATCTCGTTAGATGACGTCGTTTTTGGTGGTTTCACGACGCTACCTAGCTTAAACTAACTTAAGTGCCCCTAACATATCCTTCGCACTTCTATCGTTAGAAAACGTTTTAATCGCTACTTTACATTGTTTTCTACAACATTGCGACGGTTTCAAGCGCTTTCACATTAGATATCGCAGTTCCCGACTTGTAATGGTGAAAAACACTGCATCTCATTAAGTGACATTCTTTAATGCGGTTTTACGACGGTTCATATCTTAACCTAACCTGACCTATCCTAACCTAACCTAACGCAACCTTACCTAACCTAATCTAACCTAACCTAACCAAACTTAACCTAACCTAACCTAACCTAACCTAACCTAACCCAACCCAACCCAAACCAACCCAACCCAACCTAACCTAACCTAACCTAACCTAACCTTACCCAACCCAACCCAACCCAACAAAACCTAACCTAACCCCACCCAACCCAACCCAATCCAACCCAACCCAACCTAACCTAACCTAACCTAACCTAAACCAACTCATCCCAACCCAACCCGACTTAACCCAACCTAACCTAACCAAACCTAACCTAACCTGACCTAACCTAACCTGACCTTGCCTAACCTAACCTTACCTAACCTAACGTAACCCAACCTAACCCAACCTAACCCAACCTAACCTAACCCAACCCAACCCAACCTAACCCAACCTAACCTAACCTAACCTAACCTAACCCAACCTAACCCAACCTAACCCAACCCAACCTAACCTAACCCAACCCAACCCAACCTAACCCAACCTAACCTAACCTAACCTAACCTAACCTAACGATGGTTGCAAGCGCTTTCACATTAGATATCGCAGTTCCCGACTTGTAATGGTGAAAAACACTGCATCTCACTAAGTGACATTGTTTAATGCGGTTTTACGGCGGTTCATATCTTAACCTAACCTAACCTAACCTTACCTAACCTAACTTAACCTAACTTAACCTAACCTAACTTAACCTAACCTAACCTAACCTAACCCAACCCAACCCAACCCAACCTAACCTAACCTAACCTAATCTAACCCAACCTAACCCAACCCAACCCAACCCAACCCAACCTAACCTAACCTAACCTATCCCAACCCAACTCAACCCAACCCAACCCAACCCAACCTAACCTAACCTAACCTAACCTAACCTAACCTAACCCAACCCAACGCAACCTAATCTAACCTAACCCAACCTAACCAAACCTAACCAAACCTAACCTAACCTAACCCAACCCAACCCAACCCAACCCAACCCAACCTAACCTAACCTAACCTAACCTAACCAAACCTAACCTAACCTAACCTAACCTAACCTAACCTTACCTAACCTAACCTAACCTAACCTAACGTAACCTAACCTAACCTAACGTAACCTAACCTAACCTAACCTAACGTAACCTAACCTACCCTAATCTAACCTAACCTAACCCAACCTAACCCAACACAACCCAACCCAACCCAACCTAACCTAATCCAACCCAAACCAACCTAACCTAACCTAACCTAACGACGGTTGCAAGCGCTTTCACATTAGATATCGCAGTTCCCGCCTTGTAATGGTGAAAAACACTGCATCTCACTAAGTGACATTGTTTAATGCTGGTTTTACGACGGTTCATAACTTAACTGAACCTAACATTCGCACTTGTATCTCAAAACGCTATATTACACTGTTTCGTTCACAATTACCATATTTGCATGACCTCACAGTTTTTCACCAACTTATTACAGTACAGAACGCTGTATCTCGCTAAATGACATCATTCTTTAAGGTTTCACAATGCTTGCATGCGCTTTAACGAGAATATCACAACATAGCAGTTTCGCACTTGTAACGGTACAACACGCAGTATTTGGCTTGTTCATGCCGTTTTGTGTGTTTTCACAACATTTCACCTATCGGAGTTTCATACTCGCAATAAAACAACACTATCTCGTTAGATGACGTCGGTTTTGGTGGTTTCACGACGCTACCTAGCTTAAACTAACATAACTAAACCTAACATAACCTTCGCACTTCTATCGTTAGAAAACGTTTTACTCGCTACTTTACATTGCTTTTTACAATTTTACGGCGGTTTCAAGCGCTTTCACATTACATATCGCAGTTCCCGACTTGTAAAGGTGAAAAGCACTGCATCTCACTAAGTGACATTGTTTAATGCGGTTTTACGACGGTTCATATCTTAACCTAACCTAACCTAACCTTACCTAACCTAACCTAACTTAACCTAACCTAACATAACTTAACCTAACCTAACCTAACTTAACCTAACCTAACCTAACCTAACCCAACCCAACCCAACCCAACCTAACCTAACATAACCAAACCTAACCTAACCAAACCTAACCTAACCTAACCTAACCTAACGTAACCTAACCTACCCTAACCCAACCTAACCTAACCTAACCTAACCTAACCCAACCCAACCCAACCCAATCCAACCTAACCTAACCTAACCTAACCTAACCAAACCTAACCTAACCTAAGCTAACCTTACCTAACCTTACCTAACCTAACCTAACCTTACGTAACCTAACGTAACCTAACCTAACGTAACCTAACCTAACCTAACGTAACCTAACCTACTCTAATCTAACCTAACCTAACCCAACCTAACCCAACCCAACCCAACACAACCCAACCCAACCCAACCCAACCTAACCTAATCCAACCCAAACCAACCTAACCTAACCTAACCTAACCTAACGACGGTTGCAAGCGCTTTCACATTAGATATCGCAGTTCCCAACTTGTAATGGTGAAAAACTGCATCTCACTAAGTGACATTGTTTAATGCGGTTTTACAACGGTTCATATCTTAACATAACCTAACATAGCACTTGTATCTAAAAACACTCTATTACACTGTTTCGTTCACAAATACGATATTAGCATAACCTCACAGTTTTTCACCAACTTATTGCAGTACAGAACGCTGTATCTCGCTAAATGACATCGTTCTATAAGGTTTCACGATGATTGCATGCGCTTTAACGAGAATATCACAATATAGCAGTTTCCCACTAGTAACGGTACAACACGCAGTACCTGGCTAGTGCATGCCGTTTTGTGTCCTTTCACAATATTTGACCTATCGCAGTTTCGTAGTCGCAATAAAACAACACTATCTCGTTAGATGATGTCGTTTTTGGTGGTTTCACGACGCTACCTAGCTTAAACTAACATAAGTCAACCTAACATAACCTTCGCACTTCTTTCGTTAGAAAACGTTTTACTCGCTACTTTAGATTGCTTTTTACAATTTTACGGCGGTTTCAAGCGCTGTCACATTACATATCGCAGTTCCCGACTTGTAAAGGTGAAAAACACTGCATCTCACTAAGTGACATTGTTTAATGCGGTTTTACGACGGTTCATATCTTAACCTAACCTAACCTAACCTTACCTAACCTAACCTAACTTAACCTAACCTAACATAACTTAACCTAACCTAACCTAACCTAACCCAACCCAACCCAACGCAACCTAACCTAACCTAACCTAACCGAACCTAACCTAACCTAACCTAACCTAACCCAACCCAACCAACCCAACCCAACCCAACCTAACCTAACCTAACCTAACCAAACCTAACCTAACCTAACCTTACCTTACCTAACCTAACCTAACGTAACCTAACCTAACCTAACCTAACGTAACCTAACCTAACGTAACCTAACGTAACCTAACCTACCCTAACCCAACCTAACCTAACCTAACCTAACCCAACCCAACCCAACCCAACCTAACCTAATCTAACCTAACCTAACCCAACCCAACCCAACGCAACCTAACCTAACCTAACCCAACCTAACCTAACCTAACCTAACCCAACCCAACCAACCCAACCCAACCCAACCTAACCTAACCTAACCTAACCTAACCAAACCTAACCTAACCTAACCTAACCTTACCTAACCTAACCTAACCTAACGTAACCTAACCTAACCTAACGTAACCTAACCTACCCTAAGCCAACCTAACCTAACCTAACCTAACCTAACCCAACCCAACCCAACCCAACCCAACCTAACCTAACCTAACCTAACCTAACCTAACCAAACCTAACCTAACCTAACCTAACCTAACCTTACCTAACCTTACCTAACCTAACCTAACCTAACGTAACCTAACCTAACCTAACCTAACCTAACCTAACGTAACCTAACCTACTCTAATCTAACCTAACCTAACCCAACCTAAACCAACCCAACCCAACACAACCCAACCCAACCCAACCTAACCTAATCCAACCCAAACCAACCTAACCTAACCTAACCTAACCTAACGACGGTTGCAAGCGCTTTCACATTAGATATCGCAGTTCCCGACTTGTAATGGTGAAAAACACTGCATCTCATTAAGTGACATTGTTTAATGCGGTTTTACGACGGTTCATAACTTAACTGAACCTAACATTCACACTTGTATCTCAAAACGCTCTATTACACTGTTTCGTTCACAATTACAATATTTGCATGACCTCACAGTTTTTCACCAACTTATTACAGTACAGAACGCTGTATCTCGCTAAATGACATCGTTCTTTATGGTTTCACGATGCTTGCATGCGCTTTAACGAGAATATCACAATATAGCAGTTTCGCACTTGTAACGGTACAACACGCAGTACCTGGCTAGTGCATGCCGTTTTGTGTCCTTTCACAATATTTGACCTATATCAGTTTCGTAGTCGCAATAAAACAACACTATCTCCTTAGATGACGTCTTTTTTGGTGGTTTCACGACGCTACCTAGCTTAAACTAACATAACTCAACCTAACATAACCTTCGCACTTCTATCGTTAGAAAACGTTTTACTCGCTACTTTACAATGCTTTCTACAACATTACGACGGTTTCATGCACTTTCACATCAGTTATCGCAGTTCCCGACTTGTAATGGTGAAAAACACTGCATCTCACTAAGTGACATTGTTTATTGCGGTTTTACGACGGTTCATATCTTAACCTAACCTGACCTATCCTAACCTAACCTAACGCAACCTTACCTAACCTAATCTAACCTAACCTAACCAAACTTAACCTAACCTAACCTAACCTAACCCAACCCAAACCAACCCAACCCAACCTAACCTAACCTTACCCAACCCAACCCAACCCAACATAACCTAACCTAACCCAACCCAACCCAACCCAACCCAACCCAACCTAACCTAACCTAACCTAAACCTACTCATCCCAACCCAACCCGACTTAACCCAACCTAACCTAACCAAACCTAACCTAACCTAACCTAACCTGACCTTACCTAACCTAACCTTACCTAACCTAACGTAACCTAGCCTAACGTAACCCAACCTAACCCAACCTAACCCAACCTAACCTAACCCAACCCAACCTAACCCAACCTAACCTAACCTAACCCAACCTAACCCAACCCAACCTAACGTAACCCAACCCAACCCAATCTAACCCAACCTAACCTAACCTAACCTAACCTAACCTAACGATGGTTGCAAGCGCTTTCACATTAGATATCGCAGTTCCCGACTTGTAATGGTGAAAAACACTGCATCTCATTAAGTGACATTGTTTAATGCGGTTTTACGACGGTTCATATCTTAACCTAACCTAACCTAACCTTACCTAACCTAACTTAACCTAACTTAACCTAACCTAACTTAACCTAACCTAACCTAACCTAACCTAACCCAACCCAACCCAACCCAACCTAACCTAACCCAACCTAATCTAACCCAACCTAACCCAACCCAACCCAACCCAACCTAACCTAACCTAACCTATCCCAACCAAACTCAACCCAACCCAACCCAACCCAACCTAACCTAACCTAACCTAACCTAACCTAACCCAACCCAACGCAACCTAATCTAACCTAACCCAACCTAACCCAACCTAACCAAACCTAACCTAACCTAACCCAACCCAACCCAACCCAACCCAACCCAACCTAACCTAACCTAACCTAACCTAACCTAACCAAACCTAACCTAACCTAACCTAACCTAACCTAACCTTACCTAACCTAACCTAACCTAACGTAACCTAACCTAACCTAACCTAACGTAACCTTACCTAACCTAACCTAACCTAACGTAACCTAACCTACCCTAATCTAACCTAACCTAACCCAACCTAACCCAACACAACCCAACCCAACCCAACCTAACCTAATCCAACGCAAACCAACCTAACCTAACCTAACCTAACGACGGTTGCAAGCGCTTTCACATTAGATATCGCAGTTCCCGACTTGTAATGGTGAAAAACACTGCATCTCACTAAGTGACATTGTTTAATGCTGGTTTTACGACGGTTCATAACTTAACTGAACCTAACATTCGCACTTGTATCTCAAAACGCTATATTACACTGTTTCGTTCACAATTACCATATTTGCATGACCGCACAGTTTTTCACCAACTTATTACAGTACAGAACGCTGTATCTCGCTAAATGACATCATTCTTTAAGGTTTCACAATGCTTGCATGCGCTTTAACGAGAATATCACAACATAGCAGTTTCGCACTTGTAACGGTACAACACGCAGTATTTGGCTTGTTCATGCCGTTTTGTGTGCTTTCACAACATTTCACCTATCGGAGTTTCGTACTCGCAATAAAACAACACTATCTCGTTAGATGACGTCGGTTTTGGTGGTTTCACGACGCTACCTAGCTTAAACTAACATAACTAAACCTAACATAACCTTCGCACTTCTATCGTTAGAAAACGTTTTACTCGCTACTTTACAATGCTTTCTACAACATTACGACGGTTTCATGCACTTTCACATCAGTTATCGCAGTTCCCGACTTGTAATGGTGAAAAACACTGCATCTCACTAAGTGACATTGTTTATTGCGGTTTTACGACGGTTCATATCTTAACCTAACCTGACCTATCCTAACCTAACCTAACGGAACCTTACCTAACCTAATCTAACCTAACCTAACCAAACTTAACCTAACCTAACCTAACCCAACCCAAACCAACCCAACCCAACCTAACCTAACCTAACCTTACCCAACCCAACCCAACCCAACATAACCTAACCTAACCCAACCCAACCCAACCCAACCCAACCCAACCTAACCTAACCTAACCTAAACCAACTCATCCCAACCCAACCCGACTTAACCCAACCTAACCTAACCAAACCTAACCTAACCTAACCTAACCTGACCTTACCTAACCTAACCTTACCTAACCTAACGTAACCTAGCCTAACGTAACCCAACCTAACCCAACCTAACCCAACCTAACCTAACCCAACCCAACCTAACCCAACCTAACCTAACCTAACCCAACCTAACCCAACCCAACCTAACGTAACCCAACCCAACCCAATCTAACCCAACCTAACCTAACCTAACCTAACCTAACCTAACGATGGTTGCAAGCGCTTTCACATTAGATATCGCAGTTCCCGACTTGTAATGGTGAAAAACACTGCATCTCATTAAGTGACATTGTTTAATGCGGTTTTACGACGGTTCATATCTTAACCTAACCTAACCTAACCTTACCTAACCTAACTTAACCTAACTTAACCTAACCTAACTTAACCTAACCTAACCTAACCTAACCTAACCCAACCCAACCCAACCTAACCTAACCCAACCTAATCTAACCCAACCTAACCCAACCCAACCCAACCCAACCTAACCTAACCTAACCTATCCCAACCAAACTCAACCCAACCCAACCCAACCCAACCTAACCTAACCTAACCTAACCTAACCAAACCTAACCTAACCTAACCTAACCTAACCTTACCTAACCTAACCTAACCTAACGTAACCTAACCTAACCTAACCTAACGTAACCTTACCTAACCTAACCTAACCTAACGTAACCTAACCTACCCTAATCTAACCTAACCTAACCCAACCTAACCCAACACAACCCAACCCAACCCAACCTAACCTAATCCAACGCAAACCAACCTAACCTAACCTAACCTAACGACGGTTGCAAGCGCTTTCACATTAGATATCGCAGTTCCCGACTTGTAATGGTGAAAAACACTGCATCTCACTAAGTGACATTGTTTAATGCTGGTTTTACGACGGTTCATAACTTAACTGAACCTAACATTCGCACTTGTATCTCAAAACGCTATATTACACTGTTTCGTTCACAATTACCATATTTGCATGACCTCACAGTTTTTCACCAACTTATTACAGTACAGAACGCTGTATCTCGCTAAATGACATCATTCTTTAAGGTTTCACAATGCTTGCATGCGCTTTAACGAGAATATCACAACATAGCAGTTTCGCACTTGTAACGGTACAACACGCAGTATTTGGCTTGTTCATGCCGTTTTGTGTGCTTTCACAACATTTCACCTATCGGAGTTTCGTACTCGCAATAAAACAACACTATCTCGTTAGATGACGTCGGTTTTGCTGGTTTCACGACGCTACCTAGCTTAAACTAACATAACTAAACCTAACATAACCTTCGCACTTCTATCGTTAGAAAACGTTTTACTCGCTACTTTACATTGCTTTCTACAACATTACGACGGTTTCAAGCGCTTTCACATTAGATATTGCCGTTCCCGACTTGTAAAGGTGAAAAACACTGCATCTCACTAAGTGACATTGTTTATTGCGGTTTTAATACGGTTCATATCTTAACCTAACCTAACCTATCCTAACCTAACCTAACCTAACCTTACTTAACCTAACTTAACCTAACCTAACCTAACCTAACTTAACCTAACCTAACCTAACCTAACCTAACCCAACCCAACCGAACCCAACCTAACCTAACATAACCAAACCTAACCTAACCAAACCTAACCTAACCTAACCTAACCTAACCTTACCTAACCTAACCTAACGTAACCTAACCTAACCTAACCTAACGTAACCTAACCTACCCTAACCCAACCTAACCTAACCTAACCTAACCTAACCCAACCCAACCCAACCCAACCCAACCTAACCTAACCTAACCTAACCTTACCTAACCTTACCTAACCTAACCTAACCTAACGTAACCTAACCTAACCTAACCTAACGTAACCTAACCTAACCTGACGTAACCTAACCTACTCTAATCTAACCTAACCTAACCCATCCTAACCCAACCCAACCCAACACAACCCAACCCAACCCAACCTAACCTAATCCAACCCAAACCAACCTAACCTAACCTAACCTAACCTAACGACGGTTGCAAGCGCTTTCACATTAGATATCGCAGTTCCCAACTTGTAATGGTGAAAAACTGCATCTCACTAAGTGACATTGTTTAATGCGGTTTTACAACGGTTCATATCTTAACATAACCTAACATCGCACTTGTATCTAAAAACGCTCTATTACACTGTTTCGTTCACAAATACGATATTTGCATAACCTCACAGTTTTTCACCAACTTATTGCAGTACAGAACGCTGTATCTCGCTAAATGACATCGTTCTTTAAGGTTTCACGATGCTTGCATGCGCTTTAACGAGAATATCACAATATAGCAGTTTCGCACTTGTAACGGTACAACACGCAGTACCTGGCTAGCGCATGCCGTTTTGTGTCCTTTCACAATATTTGACCTATCGCAGTTTCGTAGTCGCAATAAAACAACACTATCTCGTTAGATGACGTCTTTTTTGGTGGTTTCACGACGCTACCTAGCTTAAACTAACATAACTCAACCTAACATAACCTTCGCACTTCTATCGTTAGAAAACGTTTTACTCGCTACTTTACAATGCTTTCTACAACATTACGACGGTTTCATGCACTTTCACATCAGATATTGCAGTTCCCGACTTGTAATGGTGAAAAACACTGCATCTCACTAAGTGACATTGTTTTTTGCGGTTTTACGACGGTTCATATCTTAACCTAACCTAACATTCGCGCTTGTATCTAAAAACGCTCTATTACACTGTTTCGTTCACAATTACGATATTTGCATAACCTCACAGTTTTTCACCAACCTATTACAGTACAGAACGCTGTATCTCGCTAAATGACATCATTCTTTAAGGTTTCACGATGCTTGCATGCGCTTTAACGAGAATATCACAACATAGCAGTTTCGCACTTGTAACGGTACAACACGCAGTATTTAGCTTGTTCATGCCGTTTTGTGTGCTTTCACAACTTTTCACCTATCGCAGTTTCGTACTCGCGATAAAACAACACTATCTCGTTAGATGACGTCGTTTTTGGTGGTTTCACGACGCTACCTAGCTTAAGCTAACATAACTCAACCTAACATAACCTTCGCACTTCTATCGTTAGAAAACCCTTTACTTGCTACTTTACAATGCTGTCTACAACATTACGACAGTTTCAGGCGCTTTCACAATAGATATCGCAGTTCCCGTCTTGTAATGGTGAAAAACACTGCATCTCACTAAGTGACATTGTTTAATGCGGCTTCACGACGGTTCATATCTTAACCTGACCTAACATTCGCACTTGTATCTAAAAACGCTCTATTACACTGTTTCGTTCACAATTACGATATTTGCATAACCTCACAGTTTTTCACCAACTTATTACGGCACAGAACACTGTATATCCCTAATGACATCGTTCTTTAAGGTTTCACGATGCTTGCATGCGCTTTAACCAGAATATCAGAATAGAGCAGTTTCGCACTTGTAACGGTACAACACGCAGTACCTGGCTAGTGCATGCCGTTTTGTGTCCTTTCACAATATTTCACCTATTGCAGTTTTGTAGTCGCAATAAATAACACTATTTCATTAGATGGCGTCGTTTTTGGTGGTTTCACGACGCTACCTAGCTTAAACTAACTCAACCTAACATAACCTTCGCACTTCTATCGTTAAAAAACGTTTTACTCGCTACTTTACAATGCTTTCTACAACATTACGACGGTTTCATGCGACTTACCATAAGATATCGCAGTTCCCGACTTGTAATGGTGAAAAACACTGCATCTCACAAAGTGACATTGTTTAATGCGGTTTTACGACGGTTCATAACTTAACTGAACCTAACATTCGCACTTGTATCTCAAAACGCTCTATTACACTGTTTCGTTCACAATTACAATATTTGCATGACCTCACAGTTTTTCACCAACTTATTACAGTACAGAACGCTGTATCTCGCTAAATGACATCATTCTTTAAGGTTTCACAATGCTTGCATGCGCTTTAACGAGAATATCACAACATAGCAGTTTCACACTTGTAACAGTACAACACCCAGTAGTTGGCTTGTTCATGCCGTTTTATGTGCTTTCACATTTCACCTATTGCAGTTTCGTACATGCAATAAAACAACACTATCTCGTTAGATGACGTCCTTTTTGGTGGTTTCACGACGCTACCAAGCTTAAACTAACTTAAGTGCACCTAACATATCCTTCGCACTTCTATCGTTAGAAAACGTTTTACTCGCTACTTTACATTGCTTTCTACAACATTGCGACGGTTTCAAGCGGTTTCACATTAGATATCGCAGTTCCCGACTTGTAATGGTGAAAAACACTGCATCTCATTAAGTGACATTCTTTAATGCGGTTTTACGACGGTTCATATCTTAAGCTAACCTTACCTAACCTAACCTAACGCAACCTTACCTAACCTAATCTAACCTAACCTAACCAAACTTAACCTAACCTAACCTAACCTAACCTAACCCAACCCAACCCAAACCAACCCAACCCAACCTAACCTAACCTAACCTAACCTAACCTTACCCAACCCAACCCAACCCAACATAACCTAACCTAACCCCACCCAACCCAACCCAACCCAACCCAACCTAACCTAACCTAAACCAACTCATCCCAACCCAACCCGACTTAACCCAACCTAACCTAACCAAACCTAACCTAACCTAACCTAACCTGACCTTACCTAACCTAACCTTACCTAACCTAACGTAACCTAGCCTAACGTAACCCAACCTAACCCAACCTAACCTAACCCAACCCAACCCAACCTAACCCAACCTAACCTAACCTAACCTAACCTAACCCAACCTAACCCAACCTAACCCAACCCAACCTAACCTAACCCAACCCAACCCAACCTAACCCAACTTAACCTAACCTAACCTAACAATGGTTGCAACGCTTTCACATTAAATATCGCAGTTCCCGACTTGTAATGGTGAAAAACACTGCATCTCACTAAGTGACATTGTTTAATGCGGTTTTACGACGGTTCATATCTTAACCTAACCTAACCTAACCTTACCTAACCTAACTTAACCTAACTTAACCTAACCTAACTTAACCTAACCTAACCTAACCTAACCTAACCTAACCTAATCTAACCCAACCTAACCCAACCCAACCCAACCCAACCTAACCTAACCTAACCTATCCCGACCCAACTCAACTCAACCCAACCCAACCCAACCCAACCTAACCTAACCTAACCTAACCCAACCCAACGCAACCTAACCTAACCTAACCCAACCTAACCCAACCTAACCTAACCTAACCTAACCTAACCCAACCCAACCCAACCCAACCTAACCTAACCTAACCAAACCTAACCTAACCTAACCTAACCTTACCTAACCTAACCTAACCTAAGCTAACGTAACCTAACCTAACCTAACCTAACGTAACCTAACCTAACCTAACGTAACCTAACCTACTCTAATCTAACCTAACCTAACCCAACCTAACCCAACCCAACCCAACACAACCCAACCCAACCCAACCTAACCTAATCCAACCCAAACCAACCTAACCTAACCTAACCTAAAACGGTTGCAAGCGCTTTCACATTAGATATCGCAGTTCCCAACTTGTTATGGTGAAAAACTGCATCTCACTAAGTGACATTGTTTAATGCGGTTTTACAACGGTTCATATCTTAACATAACCTAACATCGCACTTGTATCTAAAAACACTCTATTACACTGTTTCGTTCACAAATACGATATTTGCATAACCTCACAGTTTTTCACCAACTTATTGCAGTACAGAACGCTGTATCTCGCTAAATGACATCGTTCTATAAGGTTTCACGATGATTGCATGCGCTTTAACGAGAATATCACAATATAGCAGTTTCGCACTTGTAACGGTACAACACGCAGTACCTGGCTAGTGCATGCCGTTTTGTGTCCTTTCACAATATTTGACCTATCGCAGTTTCGTAGTCGCAATAAAACAACACTATCTCCTTAGATGACGTCTTTCTTGGTGGTTTCACGACGCTACCTAGCTTAAACTTACATAACTCAACCTAACATAACCTTCGCACTTCTATCGTTAGAAAACGTTTTACTCGCTACTTTACAATGCTTTCTACAACATTACGACGGTTTCATGCACTTTCACATCAGTTATCGCAGTTCCCGACTTGTAATGGTGAAAAACACTGCATCTCACTAAGTGACATTGTTTATTGCGGTTTTACGACGGTTCATATCTTAACCTAACCTGACCTATCCTAACCTAACCTAACCTAACCTTACCTAATCTAACTTAACCTAACCTAACCTAACCTAACTTAACCTATCCTAACCTAACCTAACCTAACCCAACCCAACCCAACCCAACCTAACCTAACCTAACCCAACTCAACCCAACCCAACCCAACCCAACCCAACCCAACCTAACCTAACCTAACCCAACCCAACCCAACTCAACCAAACTAACCTAACCCAACCTAACCTAACCTAACCTAACCTAACCCAACCCAACCAACCCAACCCAACCTAACCTAACCTAACCTAACCTAACGAAACCTAACCTAACCTAACCTAACCTAACCTTACCTAACCTAACCTAACGTAACCTAACCTAACCTAACCTAACGTAACCTAACCTAACCTAACGTAACCTAACGTACCCTAATCTAACCTAACCTAACCCAACCTAACCCAACCCAACCCAACACAACCCAACCCAACCCAACCTAACCTAATCCAACCCAAACCAACCTAACCTAACCTAACCTAACCTAACAACGGTGTCAAGCGCTTTCACATTACATATCGCAGTTCCCGACTTGTAAAGGTGAAAAACACTGCATCTCACTAAGTGACATTGTTTAATGCGGTTTTACGACGGTTCATATCTTAACCTAACCTAACCTAACCTTACCTAACCTAACGTAACTTAACCTAACCTAACCTAACTTAACCTAACCTAACCTAACCTAACCCAACCCAACCCAACGCAACCTAACCTAACCTAACCTAACCTAACCGAACCTAACCTAACCTAACCTAACCTAACCCAACCCAACCAACCCAACCCAACCCAACCTAACCTAACCTAACCTAACCAAACCTAACCTAACCTAACCTTACCTTACCTAACCTAACCTAACGTAACCTAACCTAACCAAACCTAACCTAACCTAACCTAACCTTACCTAACCTAACCTAACCTAACGTAACCTAACCTAACCTAACGTAACCTAACCTACCCTAAGCCAACCTAACCTAACCTAACCTAACCTAACCTAACCCAACCCAACCCAACCCAACCCAACCTAACCTAACCTAACCTAACCTAACCAAACCTAACCTAACCTAACCTAACCTAACCTTACCTAACCTTACCTAACCTAACCTAACCTAACCTAACCTAACCCAACCTAACCCAACCCAACCTAACGTAACCCAACCCAACCCAATCTAACCCAACCTAACCTAACCTAACCTAACGATGGTTGCAAGCGCTTTCACATTAGATATCGCAGTTCCCGACTTGTAATGGTGAAAAACACTGCATCTCATTAAGTGACATTGTTTAATGCGGTTTTACGACGGTTCATATCTTAACCTAACCTAACCTAACCTTACCTAACCTAACTTAACCTAACTTAACCTAACCTAACTTAACCTAACCTAACCTAACCTAACCTAACCCAACCCAACCCAACCCAACCTAACCTAACCCAACCTAATCTAACCCAACCTAACCCAACCCAACCCAACCCAACCTAACCTAACCTAACCTATCCCAACCAAACTCAACCCAACCCAACCCAACCCAACCTAACCTAACCTAACCTAACCTAACCCAACCCAACGCAACCTAATCTAACCTAACCCAACCTAACCCAACCTAACCAAACCTAACCTAACCTAACCCAACCCAACCCAACCCAACCCAACCCAACCTAACCTAACCTAACCTAACCTAACCAAACCTAACCTAACCTAACCTAACCTAACCTTACCTAACCTAACCTAACCTAACGTAACCTAACCTAACCTAACCTAACGTAACCTTACCTAACCTAACCTAACCTAACGTAACCTAACCTACCCTAATCTAACCTAACCTAACGCAACCTAACCCAACACAACCCAACCCAACCCAACCTAACCTAATCCAATGCAAACCAACCTAACCTAACCTAACCTAACGACGGTTGCAAGCGCTTTCACATTAGATATCGCAGTTCCCGACTTGTAATGGTGAAAAACACTGCATCTCACTAAGTGACATTGTTTAATGCTGGTTTTACGACGGTTCATAACTTAACTGAACCTAACATTCGCACTTGTATCTCAAAACGCTATATTACACTGTTTCGTTCACAATTACCATATTTGCATGACCTCACAGTTTTTCACCAACTTATTACAGTACAGAACGCTGTATCTCGCTAAATGACATCATTCTTTAAGGTTTCACAATGCTTGCATGCGCTTTAACGAGAATATCACAACATAGCAGTTTCGCACTTGTAACGGTACAACACGCAGTATTTGGCTTGTTCATGCCGTTTTGTGTGCTTTCACAACATTTCACCTATCGGAGTTTCGTACTCGCAATAAAACAACACTATCTCGTTAGATGACGTCGGTTTTGGTGGTTTCACGACGCTACCTAGCTTAAACTAACATAACTAAACCTAACATAACCTTCGCACTTCTATCGTTAGAAAACGTTTTACTCGCTACTTTACATTGCTTTCTACAACATTACGACGGTTTCAAGCGCTTTCACATTAGATATCGCAGTTCCCGACTTGTAAAGGTGAAAAACACTGCATCTCACTAAGTGACATTGTTTATTGCGGTTTTAATACGGTTCATATCTTAACCTAACCTAACCTATCCTAACCTAACCTAACCTAACCTTACTTAACCTAACTTAACCTAACCTAACCTAACCTAACTTAACCTAACCTAACCCAACCTAACCTAACCCAACCCAACCGAACCCAACCTAACCTAACATAACCAAACCTAACCTAACCAAACCTAACCTAACCTAACCTAACCTAACCTTACCTAACCTAACCTAACGTAACCTAACCTAACCTAACCTAACGTAACCTAACCTACCCTAACCCAACCTAACCTAACCTAACCTAACCTAACCCAACCCAACCCAACCCAACCCAACCCAACCTAACCTAACCTAACCTAACCTTACCTAACCTTACCTAACCTAACCTAACCTAACGTAACCTAACCTAACCTAACCTAACGTAACCTAACCTAACCTGACGTAACCTAACCTACTCTAATCTAACCTAACCTAACCCATCCTAACCCAACCCAACCCAACACAACCCAACCCAACCCAACCTAACCTAATCCAACCCAAACCAACCTAACCTAACCTAACCTAACCTAACGACGGTTGCAAGCGCTTTCACATTAGATATCGCAGTTCCCAACTTGTAATGGTGAAAAACTGCATCTCACTAAGTGACATTGTTTAATGCGGTTTT
Source organism: Rhipicephalus microplus (assembly GCF_043290135.1). Taxonomy (NCBI): domain Eukaryota; kingdom Metazoa; phylum Arthropoda; class Arachnida; order Ixodida; family Ixodidae; genus Rhipicephalus; species Rhipicephalus microplus. The sequence continues at coordinate 511,365,391 of NC_134710.1, forward strand.
ACAACGGTTCATATCTTAACATAACCTAACATCGCACTTGTATCTAAAAACGCTCTATTACACTGTTTCGTTCACAAATACGATATTTGCATAACCTCACAGTTTTTCACCAACTTATTGCAGTACAGAACGCTGTATCTCGCTAAATGACATCGTTCTTTAAGGTTTCACGATGCTTGCATGCGCTTTAACGAGAATATCACAATATAGCAGTTTCGCACTTGTAACGGTACAACACGCAGTACCTGGCTAGCGCATGCCGTTTTGTGTGCTTTCACAACTTTTCACCTATCGCAGTTTCGTACTCGCGATAAAACAACACTATCTCGTTAGATGACGTCGTTTTTGGTGGTTTCACGACGCTACCTAGCTTAAGCTAACATAACTCAACCTAACATAACCTTCGCACTTCTATCGTTAGAAAACCCTTTACTTGCTACTTTACAATGCTCTCTACAACATTACGACAGTTTCAGGCGCTTTCACAATAGATATCGCAGTTCCCGTCTTGTAATGGTGAAAAACACTGCATCTCACTAAGTGACATTGTTTAATGCGGCTTCACGACGGTTCATATCTTAACCTGACCTAACATTCGCACTTGTATCTAAAAACGCTCTATTACACTGTTTCGTTCACAATTACGATATTTGCATAACCTCACAGTTTTTCACCAACTTATTACGGCACAGAACACTGTATATCCCTAATGACATCGTTCTTTAAGGTTTCACGATGCTTGCATGCGCTTTAACCAGAATATCAGAATAGAGCAGTTTCGCACTTGTAACGGTACAACACGCAGTACCTGGCTAGTGCATGCCGTTTTGTGTCCTTTCACAATATTTCACCTATTGCAGTTTTGTAGTCGCAATAAATAACACTATTTCATTAGATGGCGTCGTTTTTGGTGGTTTCACGACGCTACCTAGCTTAAACTAACTCAACCTAACATAACCTTCGCACTTCTATCGTTAAAAAACGTTTTACTCGCTACTTTACAATGCTTTCTACAACATTACGACGGTTTCATGCGACTTACCATAAGATATCGCAGTTCCCGACTTGTAATGGTGAAAAACACTGCATCTCACTAAGTGACATTGTTTAATGCGGTTTTACGACGGTTCATAACTTAACTGAACCTAACATTCGCACTTGTATCTCAAAACGCTCTATTACACTGTTTCGTTCACAATTACAATATTTGCATGACCTCACAGTTTTTCACCAACTTATTACAGTACAGAACGCTGTATCTCGCTAAATGACATCATTCTTTAAGGTTTCACAATGCTTGCATGCGCTTTAACGAGAATATCACAATATAGCAGTTTCGCACTTGTAACGGTACAACACGCAGTACCTGGCTAGTGCATGCCGTTTTGTGTCCTTTCACAATATTTGACCTATCGCAGTTTCGTAGTCGCAATAAAACAACACTATCTCCTTAGATGACGTCTTTCTTGGTGGTTTCACGACGCTACCTAGCTTAAACTTACATAACTCAACCTAACATAACCTTCGCACTTCTATCGTTAGAAAACGTTTTACTCGCTACTTTACAATGCTTTCTACAACATTACGACGGTTTCATGCACTTTCACATCAGTTATCGCAGTTCCCGACTTGTAATGGTGAAAAACACTGCATCTCACTAAGTGACATTGTTTGTTGCGGTTTTACGACGGTTCATATCTTAACCTAACCTGACCTATCCTAACCTAACCTAACCTAACCTTACCTAATCTAACTTAACCTAACCTAACCTAACCTAACTTAACCTATCCTAACCTAACCTAACCTAACCCAACCCAACCCAACCCAACCTAACCTAACCTAACCCAACTCAACCCAACCCAACCCAACCCAACCCAACCCAACCTAACCTAACCTAACCCAACCCAACCCAACTCA